>NC_136487.1:109958112-109990612 GCF_053919585.1 Euprymna scolopes | reverse complement strand
TTTAGTGTGAATACATGTGTGCATGCATTCAGTATTCATTTGTACGTATGAAACCTTTGTCAGTGTGTGAATGCATAAGAAATTGTGTATATGCGGCTTTTGCCAGTATGTGAATATGTGTGGACTTCTGTGTATGTTAGTTGAGTATTCAGTTGCTTTTCCTGACCTTGGAGAGTAGGAGTGGTGAATGCAATGCCATCTAGGGCTTTCTCTTCTAGGTTTTGAGTGTCAAATCAAACCAGCTTTCAAATAGGCGGGAATCATTTTCATAGGTTAAAAAATTGTAGAATTCACACATTTTTTTCTTTATTTAAAGAGCAGACATCACCAAACTATTGACTTAAATGCATTTCATTTTCCTTGACACAAAAAAACAAAAAAAAATTTGACAGTAGGCAAAACGAACAGAGAAAGAGAGTAACTTATATAAGGTAGTAACTGTTTACATTTGTTCGCATCAGATCTCTACCTTTCCACAATTCCTGCTCACTAGATGCAGGGAAAGAAATTAATTTTTAAAACTTCTTGTCTTAAATGTGATTATCAATAAAAATCTGTATGACTTTTTTTTTTTTTTTTTAAGTTTTTAAATCGTTTGAAAATTAAATAGTATCTGGATTCTGGTTAAAATCTTAATTATAATGCATCAATTATTATCATATAAAGAAAAGTTGTACGTTTCATTTTACTTCAGAAAGGGGCCTCATACATAAATATTCAAATATTCCATTAAAGTTCTCCTTACCTCTCAAATATTGCATAGACTTCATTATATTATCCTTTCAGTCCCCACCCCTTAATTCTGCTTTCATTTTATTTTGCAATTACTTATAACGTCACCAAGTAACTTTCGGAAGACCCCCCCCCTCCACTTTTCTTTTATATCGCAAGTTTCTTAAAACGTGACTAGCTAAAGTCCAGAATAAGATCACGCTTTTCTTTTAACGGTTAATTTAAAAAAAAAAGAAGTCTTTTGAACGCTGATGATATTAAAACTTAAATTCTTTTCTACAGTTTGCATTTTGGAGACGGAAGTGTTTTTTTGAGATAAGTGACTTCAATATTAATCATACTTTTTATCTTTAGATTCAAATATTAATAACTACATTTTGTTTCTGTATTTAATTTATATATTTCTGTTTTATTAAATGCTAGCATTTTTCTCGTCCATAAATTCTACCAAGTTGATTGCAAAAATAGATTACGTAATTGTACTCATTTTTAGTTCGTGAGAGGGGAATCTATCACAACACTTTCCCTTAAACACGTCCGTTGGACTTTTAGTAAGGATAATACTTAATAATTTTTTTTTTAATGGAGAGTAGAAAACGCATTGTGGATGCATTATCGGCAGCTCTCGTACTCTTGCTTCTCCTTTTTTGTCCCTCAGTCCTCATTTTTTAATGAGTGATTTTTCTGACAAAGGGAGAAGAAAAAGCTGTTTTCTAGGTTGGCAGTATTTTGCGCGAACAGTTGGCAGGGATGCCGAAAATTTTCTGTTTCTATGTCTATTCTTGTAGCCATGTCACTAGTAAGGGTGCTGGAGGTAAACTTTTTATCTGGGCTGACATTATCCGCCTGATAGTCAGAGACCCAAATTTTGGATTAACCACTAAGGAGGCTGTCCTATCAGCAGGTGCAAAGTACTGGGGCTGCTGTATTGCCATTTGGTGAATAGATTCTGGACCATGCAATAGCTTCTGGTGGGGGCCTCTCGATGCCATATTAGTGGGTAATTGTTACGGCTTTACCTTATGTTCTACAAAAAAAAAAACTCTTCGTTTCTTTTTTTCTCTTAGTTTCCCCTCTCTGTCCTGCTCTAAGCAAATCTGACGACCTAGTCCACAAATTCCAAAATTCTATCATGACACGATTAAACCCGGTTTTCCAACTTCCAATGTTGACCCCTACTACCATGTCTCCTTCTCGAACATCAGGGGTCTACATTCTAACCTTCCAGAGGTTGAAACCCAATTACAGGAGACTAAACCAGACCTTGTATTTTTAAGCGAAACTGGCATTGGACAAGCTATTTCCCTAGAAGAGTTTGCAATTAAAGGATACTCTAACTTAACTTCTAAATCTGACCCCCAAGATCGCCATTGGCATGGAATATGTGCCTATATTAAAGATAGCTTTCCATGTGGTAGGGACATCTCCAGGGAAGATCCTAACTTACCCTATATGTGCTTCCGGGTTGCACTAGCTCACACTATTGCATTTATATTTACTCTCTATCGCCCCCACAACAGCGGAGTTACTATCTTTAAAAGCATATCTGAGAAAATTGACCAAGTCCTATCTGCTTATCCTTCAACTAACATTCACGTATGTGGAGACTTCAATGTTCACAACGTCGAATGGTTGACCCACTCAAACAAGTCCGATGATGAGGGGAGGTTCTGTCATGATTTCTCCATTGCTTATGACCTCACTCAGATTGTTCATGAACCCACCCGTGTGCCTGACAATGACGACCAGTATGCAAGTCTACTAGACCTTTTTCACACAATATGCCCTGAACTATGTTCAGTTTCTGTTCTGTCTCCTCTTGGATCTTCCGATCACTCTGTTGTATCAATTAAGATAAAAATGAAATGTTAAGTCCCCAGATGTACCTCTCCGTCGTACAATATACTGATACACTATGGTTGACTGGGATAGCTTCCGTACATTTATATCGGATCTACCTCTGCGTTCCATGTTTAAAAAGTATGTGTCCTCTATAGTATTAGACCTGACGGAATGGTTAATTGTAGGTATAGACCGTTTCATACCCTCGAAAAAGTTCCAGCAAAAACCTAACAGCCAATCATGGTTCTCTTCAGAATGTGCTGCTGCCATTGCGCACAGAAATCACTTTTTCCACTGCTTCCAACGTAATAGATGTATGGAAACTAAAGCACACTTGCACACTTTCTTTTCCATCTTTGCCTTAAGGCTTTGGGTTCGATCCTAACTACTTAGCAAAACTGTTTGTTTTTTTAAGCCCCCCCCCCCAACACAAACACCCTGGCTACGATTCTTTTTAAAGAAGTTTTAACATTGTTTTTTTTATATTTAATACTATGTTATTTTGAATATTTAGTCAGGGTTTACTTGGGAAGTGTTCTCATGCCAGCTTGCGGTGTACCGGAGGGGTCTATCCTTGGACCTTTGTTATTCGTGATATTCATAAATGACCTCCCTGATAAAATAGTCTCAGAGATGGGTATATTTGCTGATGGCACTACGTTCTATAACAGATATGAGGAGAAAACGAATGAAAACATGTTCAAGGCAATGGCGGAAACCCTAAAGAAAGGCCTTCAGTCTACAATGGAATGGGATCAAAAATGGATGGTAGCGGTAAATGCTGCCAAGACTAAGCTTGTTTCCTTTGATAGTTACTTCTCAACCACCAATAGCTAAAAATACATTACCTGAAAGTACTTCATTCAAACTCCTCAGCTTAACATTCACAGGGAACATGAGTTAGAACGGATACATCAAGACCATTGCCAAGGCTGCTGCGAAGAAGGTGGGCTCTCTCTACCACGCAAGAAAATTACTTATGCCTGGAAGTTTCCTGTACCTCTACAACGCCACTATTCACCCATGTATGGAGTGTTGTTGTCTCTCACTCCTGGACAAGGTTCAAAAGAGTCGCCAACCTTATTGACGAAATGGTGCATTTCTCGGCCTGTTTTACAAGTTTTTTAATGGATGCTCCGACGAACTACAAGCCTTTGTACCCTCTCGACATAAATACCCCCAACAAACCCGACAAGCAGCAAAGTCCCACCCCTACACAGTAGAGATCCCTAAGTGTAAGAAAGCCTTCTACTCTAATAGTTTTTTTTGCTAGAACTGCTAGACTTTGGAATTTCCAACTGTATTGAGATGCAGAAGTTCAAGTGTAATGTGAACAGACATCTTACTGCTCAACTTTCTAGTATTTCTGCAAGCAACTTATGTCCCTGATAGTAACCTCCTACGTCAAAGTGGCACTGTGCCTTGTTTAGCGTGAAAATGTAATAAAATATATATATATATATATATATATATATATAATAAAAATTACAATAAGTTTACCAAGGTAATCAAAATGGTAAACTCAAAATATATTATAAATATTAAAGAGTTAATATTTACAAGTAAAATAAACTCAACCAGATGTAAAAGCTCAATAAAACCGAAAAGGAAATAGAGCTTATAATATGAACAAATGATTAATAAAACATGTTAAAAGACATCTTGAAAAAGAGTTAAAAACATATTTAATTTTAAAAAAGGAAGCACAAGATAAGTGGATAGTCCTTAATCTGCGGAGTTTCGAAGAAATACTCTCCTTCTCATCAGAGGGCAGGAATTAGCAAAATGCAGGATCGGATTTTGCATATAAAAGTATTTAATGAAACTACAAGTAAGTCACAGATCTTACTTGGTTAAAAAAAGGGTGAGGTAAGGGGAACAGGAGGCAAAAGAAAAATGGTAAAAAGATTTCACATGAATGGATAGTCCGGTGAAGGGTAAAAATCCAAAAATGGTAAATCCAAAACGGTCGAATTTAAAATTTTCAAGATGTCTTTTAACATGTTTTATTAATCATTTGTTCATATATATATATATATATATATATATATACAGGCTCAGGTTCCACCCGTAAGCATGTGCCCGCGCAGACTTCGACATGACCACTTAAAGGCAGCTAAGCAAGAGTTTCAACACATGCTGGACCTAGGCATAATTCATCTGGCTCAAAGCAACTGGTTGTCACTGCTCCACATGGTCCCCAAGAAGACATCTTTGGCATCCTTGTGGGGACATCCTTGGGAACTTAACAGCCAAACAGTACCGGATAATTACCCAATATCTCATTTGCACGATTTTTCCAATTCACTCAACGGAAAATCAATTTTTTCCAAAATTAGCCTCATGCTCGTGTACAATCAAATCCCTATCGACTCTGAAGACATCTCCAAGACCGCCATCACTACTTCATTCTGACTTTTTGAATTAACCAGAATGCATTTCAGATTGAGAAACGCTGACCAAGCTTTTCAACAGTTCACAGATGCAGTTACATGTGGATTGCCTTTCATCTATGCATACATTAACGATTTATTAGTGGCAAGCTCATCCACAGAGGAGCATATTCAACACCTCAATGAATTATTTCACAGATTATTGGAATGTGGCGTGATTATCAACCCTAACAAATGTGAGTTTGGTGTTTCGTCATTATCTTTTCTTGGTCATATTATTGACAAAGACAAATTTGTCCCCTGTCTGAGAAGGTTTAATTTACTGTCAATTACCCCGTTCTCACTTCTCTTTGTAAACTATGTGAATTTCTTTGTTTAATTAACTTTTACAGACAGTTCCTACCTCACTGTGCTGGATTAGCACAGCCCGTAACCAATCTTTTTTGAAATAGAAAAAAAAAAAAGGATAAAGGGATTACTTGAAATGAATATGAACTGCACTCTCTCAGTTTTAGAAAAGACCTTAGCAAATGCTACATTGTTTTTTCCCAAGACAGGTGTACCGTTCACATTATTCGTAGATGCTTCCAATGTAGGCATCAGAGGTGTGTTACAACTTCAAGAGGCTAAAAGAAAATACAGTACTTTCAGAAGGAAATTACTTGCTGCTTATTCTGCAGTAAAACATTTCCGATTCATGTTGGAAGGCTCAACCTTCACTATTTTTACCAATCAGAAACCACTGTCACATGCTTTATTCGCTAAACCCAGTAAACATTCGCCCAGAGAAGCTCGTCACTTGTATTACATTTCGCAATTTACTTTGGACATTGAATATGTCAAAGGTACAAAAATACAGCCGCTGACACACTATCACGTATGCATGTTTACGCCATTCAACCTGTTTACGCCATGGATCTTCATCAGATTGCTAAGGATCAGGAGAACAATAAAGAATTAAACAACTTTTGATGATCTTCCCCAGTTCTCTTGCCTTTCTCAAGCGATTTTATTTGGTGTGACACTTCGACTGGACATGACGGCATATGTACCTCTCCAGCACAGACAAGCAGTTTTTCAATGTTACACAATTTATCGCACCCAGGCATCCAAGCAACACAGAAATTGCTTACGTCACATTTCATATGGACTGCTATTAACAAGGATGTACATGACTGGTCACATGGTCACAAAGTTGTATTCCTTGCCAGAAATCCAAAGTCACACAACATATTAAGAGTCCTCTCACAACGTTCCCTATTCTTGAGGCTCAATTTAAACATGTTCACATCAACAAAGTGGGCCCATTACTACCTTCAAAGAACTTTACGTATCTACTGACTTGCATTGAGCGATTCACTAGATGGCCCAAAGCCTTACCTATCACTGACATCTCTGCTGAGAATGTCGTCAAACACTCTTTCTTAGTGGATATCAAAATTTGGTGTGTCAGAAATTACCACCAACAGAGGTAAATAGTTTGATTTCTATCTTTTCGCTGAACTTTCACGTTTACTTGGATGCAAGCATATACAGACCACGCCTTATCACCCGTCCTTGAACGACGGTTGAATGCTTCCATCGCCAACTGAAAAGCTTCCTTAAAAGCACATTCTAATCCTAATAATTGGAAGGAATTCCTTTCTCTTGTACTCCTCGGTATCAGATCTACTATTAAAATGGATATTGGACTTCCAGCTGCCAAGATCGTGTATACAACACCCTTGACTTACCAGGACAAATGGTTGCACCAATCGCCATTAGAAACACGCTAGACAGGACTAGCTATACGTCTCGCTCAAAGAAGTAAATGTCAAGACCATTACACATCGAACCAAGGCCTCAGAAAACTATGATTCCTCTTCCTCAAGACATTACCACATGGATACATATTTTTGTGAGAAACAACGGAGTACCTAAGCGCCTGCAGCTGCCCTACTCCGGCCCTTACAAAGTGTTTAGAAGATATCCTAAATATTTCATCATAGACAATGTGTTTAGAAGATATCCTAAATATTTCATCATAGACAATGTGTTTAGAAGATATCCTAAATATTTCATCATAGACAATGTGTTTAGAAGATATCCTAAATATTTCATCATAGATAATAATGGCAAACATGATTCGATCAGCATTGATCAACTGAAGAAAGCATTTTTCGAAGACAGGTTGTAGAACCACGCAAACCTCAGTAGATTTGTTAACTACTGCCACGTCTAATGACATTGTGCTACCTGGTGCTGTAACTGCCACCAAATCTGGCAGGCACATAAAGCATCCACTTCATTTTGCCACAGATACACAGTGAAATATTTGAAATAATCTTATACCTTCTTCTTAGATCGATTTTTCGTCTAGGAGGGGAGTCATGTAGCGACCACTACATATGACCAGAACAAATCTTTGGCAGAGACATTTTCGTAGCACTCACCGTTTAAACGTGCACATTTATCACAACGCACAAGCACACAATGTTGCAATTTGCCCATCTTCACACATGCAATAAGGGAACTATGTTGCATTCCCTGCGTAGTGATACGCCAGACTAGAATGTTCAAGAACGTTTCTATATAAGGATTTGCCTGCAAAAATCGAATCAGTTTAGTTTTCTTCCAGTTTCTTGTCTTCCCCTTAGACTCGATCTAAAAATAACTCTGCCCTTGGAAGGTGTTAAAGTTCCCCATTTTGAATTTGCGCGTCAAGCACATGAACCTTAAATTCTCATCATGGAAAGTTACCACATCGAATGGGAATTTAAATCTTTTTTAACATGTTTTTTTTTTTCGAACTACTGTTTTCTTATGCGATGAAGACACACACACATTTCACTTACATAGTTTAATGACTGTTTTCCTCTTAGAAAATAACCACATTCAAACCACGTGTGTCACTTAGTCCATAAAAATCAGTAATCTTAAATTTCTTGCCATTTTTTAAGAAATCCTCATTTAGCTAACCCTGCATAATGAACACTTGTTACAAGAAAACACTAACGTTGGAACGATTTGAATGAATGTTTCTCTAACACGTAAATAAATGTTATTTCATATAAATACAGCGATTTCAAGTTCTTTGTCAAGTGTCGTTATTTTCCAGAGTTATTCATATTTTTATGTTTTTGTGTATGTGAGAATGTGATTTGGTAAAATTTGTTAATCAAAGATCACGTTAATTTTGCCTTTAACGGTCCTGCGGATACTCTACTACTTTCGACTTCTAGAGAATCCTGCATCTGCAACCCCGGTCTTGAAAATTGATAGATCCCGATTATGAATTGGTGGACGTCGACTCACACTCTTACATTAAAGGACTCCACCCCGAGTCCTTTCAACAACCTGAATCTCGTCTTATTCAAGTTTATTTCAAGTTAAATAAAATCCCCTCTGGGTATTTTTCACAATGGGGTGAAAAAATGAACATACAAATAAATGTTATCAAAGATAAGTTACTCCTCTATTTACCTTAATAAGTTTTTTGTGTTTAAACTTATTTTAATACGTTTCTTTACTTTGAAACAAACGTATTGTTACTTCTGTTAAGTTAGAAAAAAATTAGCAGTTTCGTTACAACTATTTTAATCCTTGATAATCGCCTCAAAATCGAAAGTTAAACGAAATACTTATCGAAACCCATTTAATAAATGTGCGAAAATGTAATGTTCTAACCAGTATTTTGTTCGATTTTCGAACGGTTATCGGGTGGTTCTAATGATTATAACGACTCTGCTATTTTTTTTTTTATCTTTAACTCAACAGACTAAACACTATTTTCGTTTCAAAGTAAATAAACGCATTAAAATAAGTTAAAACACAATAACTTGTCCAGGTAGGTATAAGAGTAACTCATCTTGCCTTTATTAACATTTATTATTATTGTTTGTGCGTGTGTATGTATATATATATATATATATATATATATATATATATATATATATATATATATATATATATATATATTCAATCCTCCCCCCCCCCTAACAAATGCTTCTTTTTCTGTTATAGTCCGCAAGAATTGACGGACCTTTACTTCAAAAACAATTTTATCACAAAAATACAAGGCTCCGGCGCAAATACGAATCTCATTTTTTTTTTATTTTGTCTAAATTTCTTTTTTTTTTTTTTTTACTATAAAAATTATTTGATCTTGGTACAGGCCTTTGATTTCAATTTCATCCACGGAACTAACCGAGGCATTACGCACATTTTTTTATAGTCTTACATAGTTTTAATTGTTTTTCACTTTAAAAGTCAAAATTATTTTGAAAATAATAAAATTTAAAGCAAACACCTTAATTTTAATTGTTGACTGACTCGGTCTCTGAAATTTGCGTAAATGAACCCGTGAAAGATGGACAAATTATTGCAATCGACCGCATATTTTAACAAAAATAAATATAGTATGAAAATTTGACATTTTCTTTTAATTTCAAAATTAAATGCGTCGCTTTTTTTCTTTTCTTTTCTTTTCTTTTTGCCACTGCCGATTTAAAAACTGCGTTTCACAAACTTTTGAAAATATTTTCTTACCTTAATTTAGAGCTTAGCATTTTCTTTGCTTTTCTCTCTAATATCCGCGTGTAAGAACTTGAAAGGTCTGATCTACAGGAGCTCTTAATAGAAAATGAGGCGTGTCGATTTAAACTCAAAAGGGACGTCAATTTATTCTGTCTTTTTTTTTTTTTTTAAAGTAGAGGGGGGGGACTTCATTGATAACTTCATAACCGGTCGAAAACTTACTGAAAGTCGCGCGCACACACACACACACACACACACACACACACACACACACACACACACACACACACATTGTCCATTTTAAAGCCACCGACCCCCACCCTCGCTTCTTCCCGTTTCCATTCCAATTATATACTATCTCGGCCATCATCTGTGGTTTACTACACAAATGACACTTTGACCTGGGTGATCACCCTTCTAATACTTTTGTCCATATCACGAACTTAATTAGTTAATTAAAACACCCACAGTTTGGCAAAAAACAAAATGCTATAAAAAAAATTGTTTATAGGCGATAAAAATGGTTTTATGTTGTTGTTTATTTAAATATTATTAAATGAAGACCGTTTTGGGGGTGAGAATCCTTGTATTATTATCATAGTAATTTAAAATGAAAATTGATCCAGACAAGGCATGAAGGAACTAACAAAAATAAAAGATTATTATCACAAAGACAGGAAATGCCTATTGACCTTTGTCTTTAAAATACCAAGGCTATAAATAGCAGAAAAATGATCAACAGAAAAGGAGTTTCACAAACCTGCAATTTTTGATAAGCTACTGGAATAGGAAGCTGTTTGACTTGTCTTGGCCTTTTGGTCCAGATCAAAGTGTAGTATCTGTTCTTCAGATGCTGCACTTCTATTTCTTGTTCTCTTTCGGTGGAGGAGAAATCCTTCACGACTGAGACAGTTTTTATTTTTGTACCTTTTCTCCACGTTAAAAAACGACCCTGGTGTCTAACTCTGTCCCGTTGGGAGGCATAGTAAATAGGTACAATGAGGTATGAAAACAGTGAATTGATAGAGACCACTAGACCAATGAATCAAATGAGCTAAAACAAAGGAAGCAGGGAATAGATCTAAAAATTCTGAAGAACACAGGTAAACAGATTGTTTACTGGGGAGAGTATCTTGGTATCTCCACACTATAAGGATGTCTCTTGAAGGGCTGTTACATCCAGAGCACGGTAACCAGGAGAATAAATAATAATCCTTACATTAAGAGGTTGATGTGGTCTTTTACGTCTGCTGGTGGGTATTGTCGACTTCTCAGCGACATTATTTGCTAAAGTTATATGTTGTAAGCAATCAGTGAAGAATGCATGTTTTTATTAAAATGTAAATTTAATTTGATTTGAAGATTCGAGCATTTGGTTTAACTTGAGAGATGAGTTGGCATGCAACATGTCCGTTCTTGACAAAGTGAAAAGTTTGAGCTTTTTTGACAAAATGACCTTCCAGCTTCAACTAATTGTAACTTTCTTTCCAGATGACAAAAAAAAAAAATATAAGAAAAATAGCAGGAGACGGAGATAGAAACATGAACACATGAACATTATATATTTTGTTTGAATTTTAACCCTTTAGTTGAGTCAGCCACATTGATCTTACTTTTTCGTTTATCAGGCTTAATTGCCTAAACAACATGGTCTGCTGGTGTGCACTGACAATTCTAGATATAGAACCAGCTTGATTTTACTTGTCTCCTCTCAAGGATGAGGACATATGGGTAGAAAGCTTTTAAATGTGGGGAGATGAAGAGCTCTCTCAGAAAAGGTTCTTTATTATTGTGTCACACACACATGCTATAATACGAAAACAATTTTTTTTTTCAACACCTCTTGTATTATCTCAATAAAAAAGTTGAATAAAGTTTCTTATACGGAATAACTATAATTAATGCAGTAGAGCATCTCACCGAATTTATTAGTCCCACTCTTTCTGGATACATTCCACCAAGTAGGAGGGAATAAAGGGAATTACAGGTACCAAACTGATGGCGCAGTTTGTTTGGTCCTCATTCAAGTATTTTCAATTAATTGTGTCTTGATTGTAAAATCAATCAGTTCCACAAAATTTCTTTCGTTGATCACAACATTGTGACTATACATTTCCCATCATCTATTTCTGGTATGTTGGCATATACAGTCCAATCACCACTTTCTTGTTTCTGGTAATATTCATGCTCAGATTATTGGAATGAGAGTTTCTCTTTTCTGACCCACCACTTTCTTCATAGAAGTCCAACCAGATTCTCTCTTGATGGCACTAAACACACAGTGATTTTTTTTGTAACTGCCCTCTAATATTTTTGCTGAAAAATTTATTTTCATCAATTTCCACCTCTTTTGGATTTCTATCACCTGATATATCTTCCCCCCCCCCTCAATTCTTTATTTTTTAATAGAAATTGCGCACCTCTTCCTCATAAAATTACACCAATCAATGGTGACTACTTTGATCACACTAGTCTCTTCCAAAATTCTTTTCTGTTGAAAATTCTTACTCTAAATATAAAATTACAATAATAATTTTTTGGAATAGAAAGTGGCTTCTCTCAAGAAAAAAGTTTTTCTTTTTTGTATGTTATCATTATTTTTATGAGCTCATCTCCAGCCATTCGTTGATGCTGAATACCGAACCAATCAGCATCGTGTATGATAGATAATTGACCCTAGTAATACCAGATGGAATCCAAGGAAATGTCAATGGTATCTTTAGATTAATTAAAAAATTCAACCATTATTGAATCTTATTTGAATATCCTATTAACATCGATTTCTACAACAAATAAGCATTCACTTTATATATTAGAGAGGAAAAGTCATTGCCATTAAAACTGATTAAAATTTTCAGAATTAATTTTGAAAACAATGGAAAATAATCAATTGTTTCTATTATAAGATACGACAACCAAATTTGGTTGTTTGTAGAGAATAATAATATTGAATATAAAAGTGTTCAAAAGTATCAAATGTAGAGCAGTTATCTATAAATATAAGATGATCCCAATTTTTCCCATCTACATTCAGTCACTGTAGAATCATAATGATCATATAAGTTTTTCTAACAATAAAAAATTTTTTACAAGGAATATCTGAAAAAAATCTTTATAATGTACATACTTGTCACTGCATGAAGATGTCATATTCCAAAAATTACGTAAATCGATCAAGTAGTTTTTTTTATTTCAGAAGATCAAATATTATGAGACATTTTATCGAAGAATTACTTCACGGCATCTTGTTTATGAATGATACACTGCTCGCGACACCTATTGGGAATGTTTGGAATATAAGATCAGCAAGGGCAGACCATCGTCTTTTTATGCTCTAGAAAAAAAAATTGGAAAATTAAGACATTTGTAGGTTTTTGGGGACGTTGAAAACGAAAATAACGTTTAAAATTCCAGCAAACAAGTAGTTTCCAAGATATGAAGAATTTTACGTAAATTGAACACTCACAGGTGAACGCTCTTCCAACAAAAATTTGGCAAATGTGTATTTCAGTGGCGTAAATTATTTGACCACTAAAACAGGTGGCCATAAAGTGGGTTATCATTATACGTTAAATTATTATAGAAAAGTGATCTCCCACTTTCTTTAAACTAACATTTCTTCATATCTTGGAAACCTAATCATAGTGTAGTGATCCTCTTTTTAGCCATGTAAAATCTATGTAGTCTTGGGAATTCATCTAGAAAATACTTGCGTACTGTTAGTTGACGCATTCTTCCATTTTTTTTTTGTTTGTTTGTTTTGGTATATTTTTGGCAACTCTTTTGGGCTATTACCATAGCAGACATTTTTTCTGATTCTGTCTCATTTGTAAAACAGTCTTGTCCAAAATGTTGGACGAGTTTCGTGATGGAGGTTGTTCTGGTGACTCTTGTTACATGATGTTGGTGCACCATTTTGAGGTTTGGATTTTGGGAGATCATCAAATATTGCCTGGTGCTCACAATAGTTGCACGGTGGTGGTCAGACCAATGCCCTCCTGCTCCTCTGGGCAGATATAGTCTAAACAGACACTGGTTTCTTTGTTATTCTGTGCAGTGTCAACATTTTCCGCATTTTAGTGTCCAGTTTGTTTATCTCCCTTTGTGGCCAGCCAACAATGCAAAAGCTGGATATTATCAAAGGCATGAAGATTAGTTGGTTATTGGCAGTGATTTTGTTTTTGTTTAAAAGTTCTGTTTTACAGATTTTCCTTACATGGCATATATATTCACTACCAAATAATTCTCTCATCTTGACATGCTGAATTGAATCCTTCTTTTCTATGCCAAAGTATCTGTATTTTTCCTGCTATTCTAAGTCCTTGATGTCAGTACCTTCATTAAGCTGTATGTTTCCTGTTTGTACCTTCTTTCCAACTCCGATGAAACATTTGGCACATTTGTCCAAACCAAACTTCATTCGAATATCTCTGTAGAATTTATGTACGATCTGCAAGAGTCAACTTCAGTCAGCATCGGAGTGTGTATACAGTTTGTGTTCATCCATGAAGAGCAGGTGGTTAACTCTTTTGTTTGAGTCTTGTTGGCAGCCCTGGCTCAGATTGTAGGCACTCCGGTTTTTCTCAAATAACTTGCTTCCTGGATCTATTGCCAGGCAGAAGAGATAAGAAGGGATACCCTTGGAAGATTTCTCTACTGATCTTGATGTTGGAGATTTTTACATTGATTGCCACATTTTCATATGTACAGCCATGGTCTCTTTGATTACTTGGATTTTATATAAATCAAGGCACTGCAGTCAATGAATCCACACCATACTTGGGTTTCTTTGTCTCTTCTTATAGTCTGCAAGAATGGTTTTATTGATTAATAACTGATCCTTGGTGTCTAAACACTTCCTATTCCTGCACCCTGCTTGTTCTTTTTCCAAGTATGCTCAAGAGAAGTGTTGATAGATGCTGTCTGCAACCAGACCAGTGACAAGCTTGTAGGTTGTAGTGAGACAGCAGATGGGTCTGTACTTATTCGGGCATTGTTTTACTCGTTTTTAGTATGAGGGTTGTATCACCTTTTAACAGCCATGCTGGTGGGGCTTCTTCAACCCTCAACCTAGTTATCTATACCATATATCTTTTTGTTTTATTTTGTTTTATTATGTAACAAAAAACAAAATAAAACAAACTTATTACTTCTACAAAAATAAAGCAAATTAATTTTAATTTTGTACACTTGAACTTCTGTCTGTGTATGATCATACTCAAAAGTTTCAGTAATTTAGGATGCTTTGTACAAAAGTTATGGTTTCTTCAGGATATATTCTAAATAACTTGGTGCCTAAACACTTCTTATTCCTGCACCCTGCTTGGTCTTTTTCCAAGTATGCTCGAGAGAAGTGTTGATAGATGCTGTCTGCAACCAGACCAGTGACGACCAGGTATATTAAACTTCATACTTATCTAAAACTTGAAAAAGTCATGTCCCTTCCTTTTTTTTATATTTATAATCTGAAAATAGCTATTTTGATAATGATTTAAAGAATTAAAAGAAAGTAAATAACCAAAATTTTAGATGTTTTGGGATGCGTTTTACATGATTACCACAAAATCTTATTAAATTCAATTGAGTAAGACCTCATTTGTAACCGTGTTTATAATTATTGGTTTAGTTTGTAGGATGATCTATTCTACAAAAGGGAGGAATGAAAGATGATTTAATTGAAACTTTCAAAATAATGGCAGTCCAGTTTCCTCAATCCTAAGCCAGATCACAGGAAATGGCTAACCACTCCCAATTTCGTTAGAGACTAACTTATGGGCCTGATAGTACCGCCAGGTCATCCTTAAAGTCCACCAATATACTTGTGTCAGCCAGGCAAAGAAGGGAAGGAGCTTATTGTTAAGACAGATTTTTAAAAAATTAGATCTATTAACCAATTGACTTTTTTTTTTCGGCTAATAGACTAATTTATTTTTCTGAGATGAATGAAAAAGTAATGGCAAAAGAATAAAGAAATCAATGTACTTTGGAGAAAACCATTAAATGAAATATTAAACAAAATTTAATCTATGGAAATGTTTGATGTAATGTTTATTTTTATTTAATTTGTCTTTGTATAAAGTTTTGAATGTGATAGTAAAAAAGATTCTCAAAGAGGCATAATAAGCAAATATTAAAAAAAAAAAATGCTAATATTTACTTTTTCTTGTCAATGGTTATGATTAGAACACACATAGTAGTAGTAGTAGGAGGAGGAGGATAAAGACAAACTGTGTTTTGTATTTGGATTCTTTGAACTTCTATTTCATGTCTTGAATGTTATTTTCACAATGTTTCATCTAATGAATACACTGACCTTCAGGTGCATTTTATTTCGAACTTGGGAATCTTGGTGCAGGAGGAATATTCACATGCCTCTCCACAGTGACGTTAAACTCTGTGGAGGCATGGAATTTTGAACTGAATCCTTTATTTAATCCATTAGGGGTAAACTATTCAGATTCTATCAGCCATAACTGAGAAGTGTTAAGTATTAAGTTATTTTTAGTTGCTATTGTCTAAAGTAAGGATTAAGCTTTCAACCTCCAGAAGACTGCCATTAAGAATTTATTGCTAATCAACTCCTTTATCCATTGTGCTTGGTTCATGGTTGGCAGTAAATATAGAGTTATCAGACTCTGCCATTTCTGTGGTGATGGTGGTGATATTTTTTTTTTTTTTGCTTTTCGTGTTAGTGTGAGAAATCTAGCTGATTTGCATGTCACCAGTGATAACTGGTAAAAGCAGTTCTTGTAAGATAAGATTCATTAACTTGTTTAATGTTCTGTTATTATTCAAAGCTTTTCCATCTGAACACATGGTTTTAAGTCTGCCTAAATCTTTTGGGGGTTAATCCTTCACTACTTTAATGTCTGTATTTTACTTAATGTAATTAAGAACTTTATTGAACAATGTTTCTGGTTCATTTGCAGGTTTAGAAGTAGATTTAAAAGCAATTTTTTTTTTTTTAGTGTTTGGTGGTCTAGTGTTTCTAATAGAATTGAAAAAGTAGTACAGAATACTGGAAAGAAGTGATTTTCTCTGACGAATCATCTTTTAGCTGCTTTGGTTCAATTCCTATTAAGACATATTAGAGAAAGATTCCATCCCAACTGTGTAATGTCTAAAGTCAAGTTTCCAGATCTTGTGTGCATTTTGGGGGTGTTTCTGTCATGGCGTCAGTTTGTGATTGTATCCAAAGTTACATCAATGAACAAGGAGTGGTACTTGAATACCCTAAAAAATCACTTGCCATCTTTTTATGGAAAAGCACTATCTTGATCAAAATGCGGTATTCAACATTTGGGCGTCTTGCCATAAAGTAAAGACTGTTAGTCATTTGCAGAAAATGACAGTTCTGAAAAATTGGCCAGGTAATTCACCTGATCTGAATCTGCGATATGTGAAATATGCTGGAAGCATTTTTCGCGTAGGTAGTTGTTGAGATACTTGAAAAGGTTATAATCAGAGGGCGAGAGGTCTGGTGAATATTGCGAATGAGGCAGTCTTGTAGCCCAATTTGTTGAGCTTCTGCAGAGCCAGTTGAGCAACATGCGGGCAAGTGTTGTCATGGAGGAGAATTGGTCGCTTCATATTGAGTAATTTCGGGCACATACGTTGGAGCTTCTGGTGCATTTCATCAATTTGTTGGCAGTACTTCTCCGCCGTAATTGTTTTGCCCGGATTTAAGAAGCTGTGATGGATGAGACCAACTGCAGAATACCAAATAGTCACCATAACCTTTTTTTGGTGCAATTTCAGCTTTGGGAAATGTTGTGGAGCTTCTCTGGCATCCAAACACTGTGTTTATTTTGTAATAATGCGTTGTCTTTGGTTTCAAACATATATAATACGCATTTATTTTATTCAAACTCAATCGGCACTTCTAAGGAACATAAAAAATCTTAACATATATATATATATATATATATATATATATATATATATATATATATACTGACTCTGCATTGTCCACAGTGCAATTTGTTTGTTTTTGCTTGCTTTTTAAAACTATACCATTTTTTTTCTTTTTATATGTATATTTCTTTCTTCTAAACTAAAGGGAGTGACTTTGCATTAACAAGTATATAATTATGTTACTTTTTTAAGATGGTATCCATTTGAAAATTATTCTAACAAAGTGAAAATATTTTCTCAATGGAATTAAATTTAGTTAAATTTTATTACTTTTAACAACATGCTGAAATGATCTGCCAAAAGAATTGATGGACACAGGATCAAATATTGAATTTGCAGGGCCAGTCGTCCGGGGAGAATCGACCGAACAACTAACAGGGTAGACACGTCAAAAAGTAAACCGCAAAAAGGCAAGGAAGAATGACAGGCACAGGTTGTTTAGTTAAAGAAGAGGGGTTTTTTTTGGGTTTTTTTACGCAGTGATCACCACTTATCAAGGCCCGGAAGCCACTCAGGGATAAGGGTTATTGCAAGTACATTACGTTAGTGTAGAGATTTGATGAAGTGTTTACTAAAGGGGGCGGTTCATTAGGAATTTGTTAACATTAGACTTGAAGACATCCAAGTTGTAGTCCGGTGGGAAAAAGGAGAAAAGGGCATCCCCCACTAAGCCACGAAGTCTATTTTGTACTCTGTCAAGGCAGGATAGGCTGTTTTTAGCAGCTCCTGCTCAGATATGGCAACAGTATTCCATCCTTGGACATACTTGGCTTTTATATAGATAGAGAATTGCATCAGTAGTGAAATATCTTCTGGAGCTTTAGAAGGATCCCACCATCTTTCCAGCGACCATGGCAACAGACTTGATGTACGTGTTCCATTTCAGATCAGGAGTAAAGGTCAAACCTAGAAGCTTGTCAAAACACTGGGCCTCACCCAGACGAGAGCCATCCATCACAATTGATGCCAGATGGGGATGAGAGCGTTGATGATGTAAGGATAGGAGTTTGGTTTTGGATGCATTAAAGGTAACCAGCCACATCTTCCCCCACTGAACCACGCGCTAGAGATCAGAGGAGAGAGAATCAGAGAGAACTTTGTCATTTACAGCCTTTGATGTGTTGCCGTAGATGGTCGTGTCATCAGCATAGATGTCAACGAATGATTTAAGTATGTGTTTAGGTAGATCATTGATGTAGATCAGGAAGAGAGTTGGGCCCAGGATTAACCCCTGAGGGACTCCAGCATTTCTATTGCAGGCCTCCGATTTTTGTCCATCTACCACTACTCTTATGAGCCTATCGGAGAGAAATGATTTAATGATTGAGAAAACATTTTCAGTTATACCATAGCTGGAAATCTTGTGAAGTAGACCCTTATGCCATACCTTGTCGAATGCCTTTGATATGTCAAGAGCAATTGCCCTAGAAAGGAAGCCTTTGTCAAGAGATTCACTAATCCTGTGGGATATAACCGTCAGCACATCTGCGGTAGATCTTGCAGAACGGAAACCATATTGTGTGCCACTAAGAAGGTTATTCCTGCTGAGGTGGTATACTATTTCTCTATTTAATATGGATTCCAGCAACTTACTCATAACACACAGGAGACTTATTGGTCTGTACTGAGAGGGAGATGACTTATCACCTGAATTCTTAAATACAGGGCAAACTGATGAGGTCTTCCAGGGAGTCGGAAAGCACTTCTCCTTAAGGCAGCGCTTAAATAGTTTCGTAAGTATGGGAGTAAGTTCTGGTTGAAGCTTTTTTAACACTATAATTGGGATGCCATCAGGGCCAGTTGCTTTACTGGAATCTAGGTTCTTGATTGATTGATTTTATTTGCAAAGGAAGCGAAAAATCGTATGATCTGGATGCTGGTTGTCCGGAAGGTCACACATCACCAGAGGCTAATGTCTGGATGGCTGGAACAGGTACTTTAGATATAGCATGGTTTAGGGTTGCTCGCTGGGTCTAGAACGATCAGCTGGACGTCAGGGCGATCCAGAACGGACTGTGAACACTGAGAACGTGGAGGTCAGTGTTAAGGAATGGACGACACTGAAAATGTAGGGCTAGTGTAAGGAACGAACGGTCGGTGGTAGGGAGCCAGGTGCAGGCGAGGTTGCAGACCAAAGGAGCAAGGTGCATGCGAGGTTGCAGACTGGAGGAGTGAGGTGCAAGCGAAGTTGCAGGCGGAAGGAGTGAGGTGCAAGCGAGGTTGCAGGCTTGAAGAGCGAGGTGCAAACGAAGTGCAGGCAAGGTTGCCGGAAGGCTGCAGGAGGAGCTGGAAGCACGAAGGGCTGGAAGGCTGCAGGAGTGAGCAGGAAGCCACTGGAGATTGGAAGTGAAGTTCACTGCTGGTGGGTCTCAGGAAGCAAACAGTACTGAACCGCATTAGTAGAAAAACTTATTAACCCTGATTGATAAGGGCTGTTTGAACTGCTGCTGAGACGACTGATGTCACTGGGAATTCTTCGGCTGGCAGATTCGGTTGATGTAACTGGTAGCGTCAACGTTGCCATCGGGAACCTCCTCGTACTCTCCGGCCGAGGTGCTGGCTGGACGCCAACGTGCTGTATTCATGAGAAGGTATTGTTACAACACACACTGGGCTTGGAGAGAAAACAAATGAATAGTATTAATTCTTCGCTGAATCGAACACAACCAAAAGAATTCCACATGTAAATTGATTCTGTTTATGTTCGATTCAGCTCTCAATCAAAGTCTCTGCTATTTTCATGGAGAAAAAGTTGAAATTAGATTTACTTCACCTCAATTTGACTTGAGAAAACGGTTATTTGCCGCCAGGCAGTGTATATAAGATTGTTCCTAAATGAAAAAATGGCTGGCATGGCAAAACATAAACTATGATGTGAGCGCACCGTGACAGTAGAAAGAAAGCTATCGATGACAAAAATTAAGACTTATTGGAAGATGCTGACAAGTCTCTATAAGAGATGTTATCCATCAGTCGGTCTGCCACACTTAAGTTTGAAATAGCATTTTTGTCCGTCATGCTTAAGTTTGAAATAGCATTTTCATCATAAAATGCATGGATTGAATGGATTTTTCTTGTTAATATTTGTAAGGATGAAACGGTTGGATTTTTCTTAGCAGAAGCCAATGTTTATTGCAAATTGGTGTTATTTAAACTGCTTGACAGGTTATAGAAAATATGTTTATATAAATTCCTGCAAATATATGGAGTGGACGTTTTTTCTAAAGATAAGGCACATGAAATCTTTCTAAGATTGAAATAATATTTAAGTCTAAATTTCTTCACAGTCATTACTTGTGAAAGAATAATTTCTTCTCTTTTATCCTGTTTGTTTTTTTAGCACATTCCTTTCATCCTTTTCATGGGCATTTGTTTTTGCTTCTTGACCAGCCTTCACTATCGTTTATGGCACATGTATTAAAGACACATACAGTTTATTTACTTTAACATCAAAGGTGAATAAACCTATTCTAGATTTAAAACAAGACTCTGACTCTCCATATTTGATATTGGGAGCTGAAAATAAAACCAACTCTGGAGGCGGCTAAAAATACAGAAAAGAAAAATTCTTTAAATGACTCCAACATCTTCAAGAATTGGTGACTCGAGACTACAATGTTTGAACTGCTTAACATAAAGACAAATGTTGAGTCTATTTTTTTGTCTTTTTACAAATCAGTCTTCCACATAGGATTCACAAAGATCATGTCTCAGAATTGTCCGGCTTTCATGAAGTCCTCCTCATTGATTGTAACAGTACTATTTACCTTCCACTCAACCATAGTCTTTAACAAGCATGAGTTTGGAGTCTATATCTGTGACATCATTTCTTTAACTAGAGAACTTAGCTTGGGATAAAATTAAACATACAATGCAGCACTAGTTACCTATATTTTTATGTTTACTCTAAACTTCACCCCGGACTCCACAAAGCACTCTCTCCCTAATTTTCCATTGTGGATTAAAACCAGACTAAATGATTTGATCATTAATCCTTCCCATACATTAATGGTTTTATCAAAACTCTCGACACCTCAAAATAAATGATTAAAAATAAATAAAAAATGGGTTCAGTCTAAAAAAAAAAAAAGATGCATTTGAACTACATGTAAAAAACAAAAACAAAAAAAACAATCAAGATAAAAATACTAGTCTCCTTATTATTTTATTCTGATTGCCTTAAATTCCTCTAAGTAACATGAAAATTTGCTGTGAATCTCCTATTGGTGACCTGGATTTGTTTTGTAGTCTTTTTAATGATCAGACAAGTGAAATAATGTTTGCATTCAGCAACATTGTAAAACTGGTTGTTTTTTATAGTAATGTAACAATCCCTTTTATCTCCTCCCTTTTTTTTCTTTAAGAACGGCAATAAAAAATTTGATAGCCTAATGTCTGCTTGATAAATGACCTGTTTTAACAAGAGTTCTCTATGGCATCAAGCATTGCATATCATTAAGCATATAAATATTTTGATCCTATGGTAGATATCATTCTTTTTTTTACAGTGATCACCACTTATCAAGGCCCGGAAGCCACTCAGGGATAAGGGTTATTGCAAGTACATTACGTTAGTGTAGAGATTTGATGAAGTGTTTACTTAAGGGGGCGGTTCATTAGGAATTTGTTAACATTGGACTTGAAGACATCCAAGTTGTAGTCCGGTGGGAAGCAGGCAGACGGAACAGAGTTCCACAGGCGTGCAGTTCTAACAAAGAAGCTTTGTTCATGGAATCCACGTTTTGATTTAGGCACAGATATAGAGTGGGGGAAATTTTTCACAGTGGATTCGGCTAGACGGGTGTTTTTCATGAAAGATTGGCGAGGGGGGGGACCAGAGATTGGAGTTCAGACGAGCACCTGCCATGGAAATAACGATAAAACAAGGATAGGCTCGTCACGTCTCTTCTGTGGGAGAGAGGTTGCAGGGTAGTGAAAAGGGCATCCTCCACTGCCACGAAGTCTATTTTGTACTCTGTCAAGGCAGGATAGGCTGTTTTTAGCAGCTCCTGCCCAGATATGGCTACAGTATTCCATCCTTGGATGTACTTGGCTTTTATATAGATAGAGAATTGCATCAGTAGTGAGATATCTTCTGGAGCGGTAGAAGGATCCCACCATCTTTCCAGCGACCTTGGCAACAGACTTGATGTACGTGTTCCATTTCAGATCAGGAGTAAAGGTCAAACCCAGAAGCTTGTCAAAACACGGGGTCTCACCCAGACGAGAGCCATCCATCACAATTGATGCCAGATGGGGATCAGAGCATTGATGATGTAAGGATAGGAGTTTGGTTTTGGATGCATTAAAGGTAACCAGCCTCATTTTCCCCCACTGAACCACGCGCTAGAGATCAGAGGAGAGAGAATCAGAGAGAACTTTGTCATTTACAGCCTTTGATGTGTTGCCGTAGATGGTCGTGTCATCAGCATAGATGTCAACGAATGATTTAAGTATGTGTTTAGGTAGATAATTGATGTAGATCAGGAAGAGAGTTGGGCCTAGGATTGACCCCTGAGGGACTCCAGCATTTCTATTGCAGGCCCCCGATTTTTGTCCATCTACCACTACTCTTATGAGCCTATCGGAGAGAAATGATTTAATGATTGAGAAAACATTTCCAGTTATACCATAGCTGGAAATCTTGTGAAGTAGACCCTTATGCCATACCTTGTCGAAGGCCTTTGATATGTCAAGAGCAATTGCCCTAGAAAGGAAGCCTTTGTCAAGAGATTCACTAATCCTGTGGGATATAACCGTCAGCACATCTGCGGTAGATCTTGCAGAACGGAAACCATATTGTGTGCCACTAAGAAGGTTATTCCTGCTGAGGTGGTATACTATTTCTCTATTTAATATGGATTCCAGCAACTTACTCATAACACACAGGAGACTTATTGGTCTGTACTGAGAGGGAGATGACTTATCACCTGAATTCTTAAATACAGGGCAAACTGATGAGGTCTTCCAGGGAGTCGGAAAGCACTTCTCCTTAAGGCAGCGCTTAAATAGTTTTGTAAGTAGTGGAGCAAGTTCTGGTTGAAGCTTTTTTAACACTATAATTGGGATGCCATCAGGGCTAGTTGCTTTACTGGAATCTAGGTTCTTGATTAGCTTGGCGACCTCATGCACGGATATTTGTATGTTACCTAGCATGTTCTGTGTTATAGGAGGAAATATGGGGAGTTGCTGGCCTTCGTCACATAGAGTAGAATTATCTGCAAAGTTCTTTGCAAATAGTTTGGCCTTGTCTGATGCTGACGAGATGACCTCTGGTCCATTGATAATGGTTGGGATAGAACGCACGCTTCTGTTCAGGATCCTATTTGTTATTTGCCAAAACTGGTGGGAACCAAGCCGCTGATCAGCTGCCTTGGATTTAACAGACTGGGCATATAGCTCTCTTGCATTTTTTATTACTCTTTTACAGTGGTTGCTGGCAGTCCTGAAAGCAGCTTTAGTCTCAGTGCATCTATTATGTTGGTAGCTATGGAAAAAGTGATTTCTGTGCGCGATAGCAGCAGCATATTCTGGGGAGAACCATGGCTGGCTGTTAGGTTTTTGTTGGAATTTTTTAGATTGTATGAATTGGTCTATGCCTACAATTAACCATTCGGTCAGATCTGATACTATAGAGGACACTTCCTTTTTAAACATGGAGTGCAGAGGTAAATCAGATATGAATGTACGGGAGCTATTCCAGTCAGCCATAGAGTATCGGTATACAGTACGGTGGAGGGGTACGTCTGGGGGCTTCTTACATTTCATTTTTATCTTAACTGATACGACGGAGTGGTCGGAGGATCCTAGAGGAGAATGAATGGAACATGAACATAGCTCAGGGGAAGTTGAGAGAAAAAGGTCTAGGAGGCTTGCATATTGACCGGGTGTATCGGGCACACGGGTGGGTTCACGAACAATCTGAGTGAGATCATAAGCAATGGCAAAATCATGACAAAACCTCCCCTCATCATCTGTCTTATTTGAATGGGTCAGCCATTCCACATTATGGACGTTGAAGTCACCACAGATGTGGATGTTAGTCGAGGGATGTGAAGTGGTCTATTTTCTCAGATATGCTCTTAAAGATAGTAACTCTGCTGTTGTGGGTCCTATGGAGGGCAAATATAAATGCAGTGGTGTTAGCAAGTGCAACCCCGAAATTCTTTCAAGTTTCCAACTTTAAAGCTTTCTTAAACAAAATTCTCTATTTAATTTACATTAAATCTTATTTGTATTTATTTTTTTGCCAAGAATTAAAGTCACAACTTCTTGAATATTTTTTGCCAATGCCTATATCCACATAGCCACATGACCAGTAACAGAATCTAGGATGATTGTTGTAAGTTTATAGAAATCTTCCATTTTCTCTAAAAATGTTTAGGGTATGGAAATAATTTTTTTTTTTTTTAAATATTTATTTCTGGAATATATTTCTTTTGTATAGAATTGATAAATTGAAATGTCAATAATAAATGCAATGATTATTTAAAAATAATCAATTAGTTCAAAATCTTAGTGTCTGTGGTGTTAGATTTTTGTACAAAATTCTAAATCAATAATTTTTGAAAGAGACCTTACCAAACAATTATATACTTAAAAAAAAAAAATGTTGCATTCGCTGAAACACTACATGCACCCATTAATAGTATGTAACTCAATATAAACTATCACATGGTCAGGTAAACATTAAACACCCCTCCCTTCTAACTAACCAGATACGGTAATTTAAGAGGGGAGCTAGACATTTGTCAGGATAACAAATACAAATCCAAAGGTGGATCAAATTTCTGCAGTTTAAAAATATAAAGGCAAATTAAATGTCGTGGAAGAAAAGACAGAAACTTGAGTTTGAATATTGATTAATTTGTATATGAGTGGAATGGCTGCATTAAGAGAGACAAATTGGGGGGGGGCAACAAGACAAGTGTTTGGCAGCTGAGAGAATGCATAAAAGTTAGGAATTGGTGTGAATTATGGTGTTAGCGAAAAGGAGTGCTGTCAGTTTTATTGAGATTACACTTTCCTGCTAAGCCAACAACCATTTTGTAATTCTGTTGTGGTCTGAGTGGTGTATCATGGTATGGTTGTGGAAATATCCTGGTTTGGAATATTATCATTCTGGCACATCACCACAATTACTGAACGTCAATAGTCACATCCCCTCTTCAGAGCAACTTTGTTCTATTGTCATCACTCTGCAGCTATGTTTGAACTAGGAAGTAAACCAACTGCATTAGATATTACTCATCAATTCTTTGTAGATAGATAAATGAATAAAACATCTTATTGTTTTTATAAAAAAAATACAATTTATGTTTTACTGTATTTTCACAAATGCAGCAAAATGTTTCTTTTTCCGTTATGATTTTTATCAAAACTGAAAAGAATTATCCACACTGAAAAATGGGGGAAAGGATTGAATCAGAGAAGGAAGGGGAAAATTTAACCATGATGAGTTGATAAATAGGCACATTTCCTCCATTCACTTGTGTTTTCGACTAGCAGTTCAATCACTTGTACAATTTTGATCAGACATTGTTACACACTTTCACCTGAGATTTTCAATCCAGATCAGTTAGAAATAGAGAGAATAGAAAAGTTCTGATTGATCGTTTACTATCATACCAGTGACAAGGGGCCCATTTATTGGGGTTTGGGATGATTTTTTTTTTTTACGTTCATAAAATTGTATTTCTTGCTGTTGGAAAATTGATCCAAGGTTGTACAAAAAGGACGACTTCTTCCTGTCTTGTGCCACAATCTATCATCAAACTGAAGTAGTATAATGGTCGGATGACGCACTTATCACTCCATGGAAATATTTTTTACTTGTATTTTTATTTCCTTTATTTTATTTATTTATTTTTACTATTCTGTTTGTTTCTTGTTGGATTTTTGTATTAATTTATATTTTTAATAGGATTTTGTTAAGTTAAATATAATTATATCACTGAATCTTTTAGTTATTAATTGAACTAATTCTTATAAAACTATAACTAATTTGGTTTGAATCTTTATAAAATTCTTGCATGCAAATAACTTCAAAAATATCCTATAATATCCTTTAATACTTGAAAATTTGCTAAGAATTTTAAATCCAGTTTAGCTGGTTTTCTATTCAAAAGTTTAAATGTTTCCAGATTCCTTTCAAATTTCAAGGATCGCAAAGTAATTTATTCTTTCTTTCAATTATTAATAAAAGATTAAAATTGTTGATTTATTTACAAAGAAGCCGAAATGCATTCTGATGGATTTAATTTTGCAATGAAATTATATTTTTAATAGTATTATTAGAAAGATATGTTTGTAACTTTTTACATTATTACAAGAAACACAATTTTATTAATAAATAGAGTATGAGTGAAAGAAAATTTTGTAGATTGGAGCCAAACCTTTTAACTTTTCAGGAGTTAGAGTCAAATGTTTTGAGCTACCGATTCCACAGCACGGATTGCTACATGCTGCTTTCTTCTTATCTTATAAATATAAGTGAATGTTTATCTTTTCAGATAAGGTCACATTTCGTCATAGAAACTTAACAAATGTTATTTTTATTTGCATTTGAGTTTGATCAATGAAACCAAACAATTAATTTCAATTGTGAACATACTATACTAATTACTTAGTTTTTATTCCAGTATCATAAAATACTTCTAATAAAATTGTCAGGTGACAATTCAATAATAATCTAGGTACAAAAATTGTCTGTGTGGTAATTCACATTCAAACATAACTTTAAAAAACAATTTTATTCAATTTATATAATAACTAAATGATGTCAAAAGTAATTCAAGTAAACTTTACAAAATTTGATTTAAAAAAAAATTGTGGAAAAGACCACCATGCAACTGCTGTGTAAAAAAAAAAAAAAAAAATGTATCTATTTCTCTATATCATCGTCAAAAGAAACAAATTCTGAATTGAATCAACATGTTTCCATATTTGTTTCAATTTCGCTCTATTATTAAGTACTGGTGGAATTTGGAAGTCGTTATCAAAATTCATCTTTGAGTAACAACAAATGGGGGAAAGAAAAGATGTAAACAACAAAATCATAAAAGGTAGCAAACAATAAACTAGATCAAAAAAAAAAAAGAAATTAACTATAGTGTAAAAATAACTGGTCAAGCTAAAAGAAGGAATTATTATTCTCTTTTGGCTTGTTTAAGTGTGAGACAGCATTTGCTCTTTTAATGTTCCAAAGCCACCAAAAAATCGGCTTTTTTTTTTTTTTTTCTTCTATTCATATGAGTTCTTCACTTAATACTTGCTTTTGCCCTAATTTTCACTATTTTCCATTTTCCTTCTGTATTTTTTTTTTTTTTTTTTTTACACCGTGGTCACCACTTATCAAGGCCCGGAAGCCACTCAGGGATAAGGGTTATTGCAAGTACAGTACGTTGGTGTGGAGATTTAATGAAGTGTTTACTTAAGAGAGCGGTTCATTAGGAATTTGTTAACGATGGACTTGAAGACATCCAAGTTGTAGTCAGGTGGGAAGCAGGCAGACGGAACAGAGTTCCACAGGCGTGCAGTTCTAACAAAGAAGCTTTGTTTATGGAATCTACGTTTCGATTTAGGCACAGATAAAGAGTGGGGGAAATGTTTCACAGTGGATTCAGCTAGACGGGTGTTTTTCGTGAAGGATTGGCGAGGGGGGACCAGAGATTGGAGTTCAGACGAGCACCTGCCATGGAAATAACGATAAAACAAGGATAGGCTCGCAACGTCTCTTCTGTGGGAGAGAGGTTGCAGGGTAGAGAAAAGGGCATCCCCCACTAAGCCACGAAGTCTATTTTGTACTGTCAAAGCAGGATAGGCTGTTTTTAGCAGCTCCTGCCCAGATATGGCAGCAGTATTCCATCCTTGGACGTACTTGGCTTTTATATAGATAGAG
This sequence comes from Euprymna scolopes, assembly GCF_053919585.1. Taxonomy (NCBI): domain Eukaryota; kingdom Metazoa; phylum Mollusca; class Cephalopoda; order Sepiida; family Sepiolidae; genus Euprymna; species Euprymna scolopes. The sequence goes on along the minus strand of NC_136487.1, from coordinate 109,962,316 downwards.
AATTGCATCACTAGTGAGATATCTTCTGGAACGGTAGAAGGATCCCACCATCTTTCCAGCGACCTTGACACAGACTTGATGTATGTGTTCCATTTCAGATCAGGAGTAAAGGACAAACCCAGAAGCTTGTCAAAACATGGGACTTCTCCTAGACGAGAGCCATCCATTTCAATTGATGCCAGATGGGGATGAGAGCGTTGATGATGTAAGGATAGGAGTTTGGTTTTAGATGCATTAAAGGTAACCAGCCACGTCTTCCCCCACTGAACCACGCGCTCGAGATCAGAGGAGAGAGAATCAGAGAGAACGTTGTCATTTACAGCCTTTGATGTGTTGCCATAGATGGTCGTGTCATCTGCATAGATGTCAACGAATGATTTAAGTATGTGTTTAGGGAGATCATTGATGTAGATCAGGAAGATAGTTGGGCTCAGGATTGACCCTTGAGGGACTCCAGCATTAATACTGCAGGCCTCCGATTTTTGTCCATCGACCACTACTCTTATGAGCCTATCAGAGAGAAATGATTTAATGATAGAGAAAACATTTCCAGTTATACCGTAGCTGGAAATCTTGTGAAGTAGGCCTTTATGCCATACCTTATCGAAAGACTTTGATATGTCAAGAGTAATTGCCCTAGAAAGGAAGCCTTTGTCAAGAGATTCATTAATCCTGTGAGATATAACCGTCAGCACATCTGCGGTAGATCTTGCAGAACGGAAACCATATTGTGTGTCACTAAGAAGGTTATTTCTGCTGAGGTGGTATACTATTTCTCTATTTAATATGGATTCCAGCAACTTACTTATGACACACAGGAGACTTATTGGTCTGTGCTGAGAGGGAGATGACTTATCACCTGAATTGTTTATGTTGGATCTGAAGACATCCAAGTTGGATGTCTTCAGATCCAACATAAACAAATTCCTGACAAACCGCACCCTTAAGTAAGACACTTTATCAAATCTCCAATACTAATGATTACTACAATACTATCTCATTGATTACTGTACACGCAATAACCCTTATCCCTGAGTGGCCTCTGGCTCTTGATAAGTGGTGACCACATGTAAAAAAAAAAAAGAAAAGATATATTTTTTTTATTTATTTGTTCATTTTTATTTATTTTTTTAGTTCTTATTTTGTTATTTGCTTTCATATTTTATTCTTTCGTATATTTAAATGGAAACAAAAAACTCCCCAATTATTAAGAAGAAAAAAGTAAATGCCCCCCCCCCATCCCCTCCTGCCCTGTAGTCTATACGACTCCATGAGAAGGTGACCTTTTAAAATACCAGTTTTGAACTTATACTACGTACAATACTTAGTTGTCCCCTCCCTTTTTTTTTTTTTTTTTTTTTTTTTTTAAGGAGAGTAAAAAGCACCATGGATGCGTTTTCGGTAGCCCCCCCCCCAACTCTCCTTTCCTCTATTTTGTCCTTCAGTTCTCATCTGCAACGAATGACAATGTTTAACATAGGTGATAGAAAAACACTGTATACCTGGGTGGTAGTTTTTAGTGAGCAGAAGCTAAAGATGATTAAATTTGCTTTCCATTCTATTCTTGTTGTCAAGGGTACTGGAGGTAAACGTTTTCTTGGGCTGACGTTATCTGCCTGATAGTCAAAGACCCGAACCTTGGAGCAACTATCAAGGAGGCCATTTTATCAGCAGGTGCATAGTACTGGGGCTGCTGCATTGCCATTTGGTGAATGGAGTCTGGACGTTGCAGTAGCTTTTAGTGTGACCTCTCGATACCATATTAGTAGGAACTGCTATGACTTTTCCTTTTCATTGGTCTACAAATATCTTCCTTCCTCATTTTCTCTTTCGTTCCTATTTCTCGCTCTCTCTTGCTTCCCTTCAGTCATGCTGTAAAGAACTCTGCTGACTTCTTCCACAACCCCCAACCTAACTATGAACAATTACAATAAACAAAACAAGAGAAAACTCAGAACCCCAACTTCCAATGTATATCCTACAAGTCTCCTTCTCTAACACCAGGGGTGTATGTTTCAACTTTCTAGAGGCTAAAATCCAGAAATCCAATTATGGAAGACTAAACCTGACTTATTGTTTTTGTGCAAAACTGGCATTAACTCAATTGCTTCCTTAGCTGATTTTGCCGTCAAAAGATATTCTAACTTTACTACCAAATCCAACCCTCAAGATCACCATGGACATGGAATATGTGCCTACATTAGAGATAGCTTCTTCTGCGGAAGAGACATCTCTAAAGAAGACCTCAAACAACACTACAGGGGCTTTAGAATTGCACTTCCTCACAGTATAGCATTCATGTTTGCCCTCTACCATCCCCACAAATCTGAACAGTCTCCCTGTCTATCAGAGGATTGCCTTGACAACCTAAGCTGTCTTCCATTCATAATAAGCAAAATCTCTCCAAAAATTCTATTAAATTCCAGCAGTACACATTTAATAAATTTTGAGCAAAATTAGTGTCCTTAAAGATGCTGAGGAAATCTTTTCCAAATCCCAAATTTTTCCTATATCGACAAGCTGCCAGCCAGGAAAATTAAATTTTACTGCCTGCCTATGTGGAGTATTTGTATTTCCATTTGTTACAGTCTTAAACTTTGACAAGCCGAACTTGCCAGTACTTAGTGAATAGGCCTCAGATAGATATCACCCTAAACTCTCAACTTCAAATTGAAGAGCCACTGCTCAAAATGACAAGGTACTACAATAAGGCTGACTGGGAGGCCATCAGGAATCACATCATAGGTACTCCATGGGGAAATATCTTTTCTCTCTCTCTGTGCAAATGAGACTACTGAATGGTTCAAAGCAGCAATTGAAGCACTTCCCACACGTAAGTTCTATAGCAAACCTCACTCTCTTCAATGGTTTACTTCTACTTGCACAGCTGTGATTGTTCAAAGACAGCATGCATACCGCAGATTTATCTGACATAAATCCGGTACAAATAGACAAAAAAATAAAGAAGCTAGAAGTAATTGTAAGAAGGAAATAGCCACAGCCAAGAGAGAATACATTGAAACAACCAGAAAACGCATGGAAACACAGAAATTAAGAACTTGTGACTTCTGGAAAATCTATAACAGTGTAGTCACTATTGGACAATCAACAATTCCTCCAATTCAACAATTTTGAAGTTGTTTGTACGGCAACCAAAAAGGCTAACCTGCTTGCCCATAGGTTTGCCTGCAATTCTACTTTAGACCCAGCAAACTACTCCCTCTCAGATTTTCCTCTGCGGACAGAACCACACTAGATGATTCGAAAATCACCCCTTCTCAAGTACATGATCTCATAAAAAAACTAGATACCTCAAAAGCATGCGGACCTGATCTTATCCTGGCTGTACTATTAAAAAATGCTCTGCCAAGGTTGCTTCAGTTCTCTTAAAACTTTTCAACAAATGCCTTAATGAATCTTACTTTTTTGACTGCTGGAAAACTGCTTCTGTGGTATCAGTTTACAAGAATTCTGGTGAAAGAACTGACCCACTAAATTATCGCCCCATTAGCTTCCTCCTTCTTTTCACCAAAATATTTGAGTCCATAATTAATCAAGCTCTAGTCCACCACCTCACAGCTGCTAAACTTCTGTCTGTATGGGTTTTGACAAGCCCGTTCTACTGCAGATATTCTAACTGTAATCTCTGAACGTATATACAATACACTGGTTAAAGTAGGGGAGGCTATGGCAGTAGCCTAGATATATCTAAGGCCTTTGACAGAGTATGGCATGATGGTCTTCTCATGAAAATCAGATCCTATGGTATTACTGGACGAACACTTAACATAATTAAATCCTTAAATAAGAGAAGAATCCAAGTTGTCTTCGATGGTCATACGTTTCCTGTTTCCCTTAATGTACTGACATTTAGAAGTTCAACTGTAATGTAAACAGACATCTTGCTGCTCAACTCCCTACATAGTATCCCTGCAACTTATGCCTCAGATAGTAGCCCCTACATCAAAGTGGCACTGTGCCTTGTTTTGCGTGAAACTGCAATAAAAAATATATATATACACATTCGACCTTAGATGATGAGAAAGAAAAACAGACAATACCTCCCTCCCCGCCCCTCCGATTATGCAGCACATTCAATCAGTTTATTTTAAGCAATAGAATTAAAATAAATTTCTTTTGTTTTTAGTTCCAGATAATTGAAAAACATGTTGAGAGTTTATTGGGTAAACTGCCTTCATTTTCG
>NC_136487.1:109916367-109958012 GCF_053919585.1 Euprymna scolopes | reverse complement strand
CTCTCTCTCTATTCCTCTTTCCCCCCTCTCTCTCTCTATTCCTCTTTCCCCCTCTCTCTCTCATTCCTCTCTTCCCCCTCTCTCTCTCTATTTCCTCTTTCCCCCCCTCTCTCTCTCTATTCCTCTTTCCTCCTCCTCTCTATTCCTCTTTCCCCCCTCTCTCTCTCTATTCCTCTTTCCCCCTCTCTCTCTCTATTCCTCTTTCCCCTCTCTCTCTATCCTCTTTCCCTCTCTCTCTCTATTCCTCTTTCCCCTCTCTCTCCTCTATTCCTCTTTCTCTCTCTCTCTCTCTCTATTCCTCTTTCCTCTCTCTCTCTATTCCTCTTTCCCCCTCTCTCTCTCTCTATCTCCTCTTTCCCTCCCTCTCTCTCTCTATTCCTCTTTCCCCCTCTCTCTCTCTATTCCTCTTTCCCCCTCTCTCTCTCTCTATTCCTCTTTCCCCCTCTCTCTCTCTATTCCTCTTTCCCCCCTCTCTCTATTCCTCTTTCCCCCCCTCTCTCTCTCTATTCCTCTTTCCCCCCCTCTCTCTCTCTATTCCTCTTTCCCCCCTCTCTCTCTCTATTCCTCTTTCCCCCCTCTCTCTCTATTCCTCATTCCCCCCTCTCTCTCTCTATTCCTCTTTCCCCCCCTCTCTCTCTCTATTCCTCTTTCCCCCCCTCTCTCTCTCTATTCCTCTTTCCCCCCCTCTCTCTCTCTATTCCTCTTTCCCCCCTCTCTCTCTCTCTATTCCCTCTCCCCCCTCTCTCTCTCTATTCCTCTTTCCCCCCTCTCTCTCTATTCCTCTTTCCCCCCCTCTCTCTCTATTCCTCTTTCCCCCTCTCTCTCTCTCTCTATTCCTCTTTTCCCCTTTCTCTCTCTCTATTCCTCTTTCCCCCTCTCTCTCTCTCTCTCTCTCTATTCCTCTTTCCCCCCTCTCTCTCTCTATTCCTCTTTCCCCCCCTCTCTCTCTCTATTCCTCTTTCCCCCCTCTCTCTCTATTCCTCTTTCCCCCCTCTCTCTCTCTATTCCTCTTTCCCCCCTCTCTCTCTCTATTCCTCTTTCCCCCCTCTCTCTCTCTATTCCTCTTTACCCCTCTCTCTCTATTCCTCTTTCCCCCTCTCTCTCTCTATTCCTCTTTCCCCCTCTCTCTCTATTCCTCTTTCCCCCTCTCTCTCTATTCCTCTTTCCCCCCTCTCTCTCTATTCCTCTTTCCCCCCTCTCTCTATTCCTTCCCCCCCCCTCTCTCTATTCCTCTTTCCCCCCCTCTCTCTCTCTATTCCTCTTTCCCTCCTCTCTCTCTCTATTTCTCTTTACCCCTCTCTCTCTCTATTTCTCTTTACCCCTCTCTCTCTCTATTCCTCTTTCCCCCCTCTCTCTCTCTATTCCTCTTTCTCCCCTCTCTCTCTCTATTCCTCTTTCCCCCCTCTCTCTCTCTATTCCTCTTTCCCCCCTCTCTCTCTCTATTCCTCTTTCCCCCCTCTCTCTCTCTATTCCTCTTTCCCCCCTCTCTCTCTATTCCTCTTTCCCCCCCTCTCTCTCTATTTCTTTCCATCTCTCTTTCTCTGTCTCTTTCTCTGTCTCTTTCTCTTTTTCTGTCTCTTTTCTGTCTCTTTTCTTTCTCTTTTTCTTTCTTTTTGCTTTCTTTTTTCTTTCTTTTTTCTTTCTCTTTTGCTTTCTTTTTTCTTTCTCTTTTTCTTTCTCTTTTGCTCTCTTTTTCTTTCTCTTTCTTTCTTTTTCTTTTTTCTTTCCCTTTTTTCTCTTTTTCTTTTTTCTTTCTCTTTTTCTTTTTTTTCTTTTTTCTTTCTCTTTTCTTTTTTTTTTCTATCTCTCTTTCTCCCTCTCTTTTCTCTTTCTCATTTTTTCTTTTCTCTTTTCTAATAAAAAAATGTTTTGAATTGACAGTTCATCATGTTTTAACCAGTGATCACAAATGCCAATTTTTCAGCATTATCCTCACAAATATAGCAGACATGTCTCCATTTACTGCACTGTTTTTTTCTATCATGTGCATTTAGATACCACTTCAGATCTCCACTGGACATGCACACGTTTGACACAAATGGCACTAAAAATGAGTAGGATTCATAACATTAATGTGATCTGAGATTTGCTTTTCTTGTCTATAAAATAGTGAGATTTTCCCCTGTTGATGTTTATAGAAGCTATATATATATATATATATATATATATATATATATATAAACCTGCTTCAGCTGTTATTTAGACTAATTATTAGGATGTTTTTAGAAACTATAAATTTAGTTGGGTTCAAATTCATTGATTTTTATATTTAGTCCTGCTGGATATATCTTTATTATAAATAGTTTATTCATATAAAAAATCAAGAGAGTTTTCATTCTCACAATCAGATCTATTGTCATCCATGTATACTGGGAAGATTTTCTTATACAACACTTATGTAGCACTGTTATTATTTCATATTTCAATCTTGCAGGAACTTTACATTTTTTAAGTAAGAACCATTCCTCTACCAATACATTTTTTTTTCTCACACCTACTTTGATTTAATAATCTAAAATAATAATAAAAAACGAAAGGAACAAATGAAAAGGTTAAGTTTAAACTTTTATTTAAAATTAAAATGATTATGAAATGAACTGCGGAATGTGTCAGGATATGTCAGCGGCGTTGGGATATTGGTAGGAATACTGGTCGGGTGTTATGAACTCAGTGACGATCTGATGTTATTGTCAGGCTGTGGCAGGGATGGCGACACAGGAACGTGAATTTGATGTCTGGAATACGGATGTGACGGGGAAAGAGGAGTAGTCTTAAGGGCAGCTGTCTGGTAGCACGAGGGGGTTGGCGGTGACTGCAGCGAGGAATCTTAATAGTTGCTGTCGCTGATGGAGGGTTGGTGACAGTGGCTGCTGCTACTGGCAGGACAAATCTCGATGTCTGATGTGCTGTGGTGATCTGGTGGTTATGGTGACGGAAAAAGAGGAGTAGTCTTCAAGGCTGCTGTCCAGTATCCCGAGTGGGGTGGCAGTGGTGGCGGCGACAGCGGGAGCATAGTTATCTTAATAGCTGTTGTTGCTGACAAAGGGTTAATGGCTGCTGGCTGCTGACAGAACAAAGTTCACAGCTTAACACGCTGAGCCGATCTGCCTGCTTGTCGAAAAAGCTGTCGTATTTATACTCGTGTTGCAGACATAGTTGTAGACAAACATGGCTTTCAGCGCTGGTTATCATTTTTATTTTTTATTTGCGTTATTTTTTTTTGTGTTTAAATGTACTGTAGGAGTCGTCTGTTGGATGTTCGTATACATGCCAATCAATTTAAAGCAAAGAAAGTTGTGAATGTGTTCTAGTAGGCATTGTACTGTTGCAGTGTTTTATGGGATAATTATTCGTGTTTATTTGCTGCCGGAGTTGCGTGTGATGTTTGTGATTTGGATTTTTCTTTCGATGGACGGCTTCCTCTGGCAGTTTTCTTTGAGGTGAGTTCCGTTGATGTGGGTATATAAAGAAATGGACTTTGATGTTGTTGTGTGCGTTTAGTGTGATCATTTATGTTGTATCGACGAGCAGGGGTTTGTCTTAGTCTCGCCGTTATCATCACCGTCACTGTTCCTGCTGATTTCTGGTTTATTCATGTAAATATGGAGGAATATGCAATATAACATTAACATAATAATCATTGTATTGTTTAAAGTGAAACATTTTATTCTTCATAACTGTTGGAAACACCCCTCCATGGGATTAATGGACTATCTTATGACGTCACTTCCAGTATCGAGTACCGGTGCCCGGAGTCTGAGTTTGGTATGCTACCAAGGTGGTCAGGTGCAAACACCCAACCGTTGAAGAAGGGTATTGCTCCACCTGTTTTTGCCTGTAATATATGTGAATACATGTTCATTCTTAAAAGTCCTGTGTTCCTTCGTTCTTATTGCCATTTAACCCCATAACAACTGGTGATGACGGATTCAACTTTCACACAGGTTAAAAAATTCTAATTGACTTCAAAAGAACTTTGGATTTACAAGCTAAGAGGTTGGCTGGCAATTACGTTCTAAAAACAATTTTCTAAAAACAAAAAAGAAAACGAACACAAGGCAAAGTTATCGATGCAATTGTAATTACTCTTTTTGTCTCTATATTTAAATTGAAAAGAACTGTGCTTAAGGCATTTTGTTAGGCAGTCAAAGTTAGTTTGTTTGCTTATTGAAGGAAGAAGAAAGAAAAAAAAATGTTGATCCAATTTTCACCACAAGAACAATTCTATTGTAAACTGTTGACTGTTTATTCATATGCAAATTTGAACACTTTTTAAATGAAGTGAAAAGTTTTTTTGCCTTTGTTTTGTGCTGCTAACTTTATGCAATATTTTAATGGGAGAGAAATGTTCCCCCCCCCCTTTTCGTTTTTACTTGCACTAAAAGAAAGATACTTTTTCATTGAGTGGAATTTTCTGAAATATTCTATTTTTAATTATCGGTTCTAAAGTGAAAAACTTCTTTTTTTTTTCTGCGTCGGACCCCCCCCACACACACACACATGAAAAAAAACAACAAAAAAAAAGCCATTTTGGTTAACTTCGGGACAATTCCACAAGTATTTTTATTCTTTTGCAACAGTATTGTATCACATTACATTTTTTTTTTGTTTTTTGTTTCGCAAGTTAAAATTTTTTTTTTTGTCCACCCTCATTGGGTTATCTCTAAGATTTTTACCAAGAAGCAAGGAATAAATTGCTCCCTCTTCATACGCATACACTCAAGGAAAGGACATTTTCTTTTTTCTTTTTTTTTTTATTATTTTATCTCTTCTCCAGTCAAAAACGAAAATAAATTTTTTCGTGCATTTGGAAAAAAAGTCATTAAAAGATGGAGGATGTTAAAGCAGTATTAATACAGCTAATCAAGACTCAGATGGATCAGCAGCAGAAAGCTGAGGAAAATTTAAAAGAACGTGATAAACAGCTCCAGTTACAATTTCAAGAGAGGCAACAAGCGTTGGAGGAGAGAATGCTATTCCAACAACAAAGACAAGAAGAGCTATTGTTAAAGATATTCGATAGAACGGAACACTGGGACAACACTTTTGCTTTTTTCCAAAGTCCAATATGGAACGCTATAGAAACATACAACTACCAACCAGAGGTGGATGGGACATTTGACGCTTTTTATCAGAGATATGAGGACCTATTCACAGTGGATTGTCAACAGTGGAGCAACGCTAAAATGTTCGCCTACATTGGAGGAAATTAGGGACCGCAGAACATAGCAAGTTTGTGGATTATATTCTCCCCAGGAAGATGAGTGAATTGGAATTCTCTGAAGCAGTCAAACTTTTATCTGAACTGTTCAAACTGAATTCTATGTTCTTTCATAGAAGATGGAAGTGCTTTAACCTGCAAAAAAGCGACAACGACGATTACCTAACCTTTGCGTCCATGGTAAATAAACATTGTGATGATTTCCGTCTGACTTATCACCAGATGACTTCAAGTGTTTAACTTTTGCGCAGGGTCATCCAAAAACACTGAGATTAGATGATGTGTTCTCTCTAGACTTGAGAGGGAACAGGGCCTCACCCTCCAGAAGTTGGCTGAGGATTGTCAACAGGTAGACTGCGTAAGGAACAACGTCAAGGAGTCAGGCGCAACATTCATTAGAAGAACGACCTTCAGACGGGAAAAATAGTCACCCCGAAAAAGCAAAGCTGGAAGTAAGAAAACTCAAGCTACACCTAATAAGTACAACCAAGTCACAAGACCCGGATCCCCTACAAGCCCGTATTATCGCTGCGTCGGGAAACATTGGTTGAGTCAATGTTTTTACAATTATAAGTACTGCAATGAATGTGGCAGGAAAGGCCACAAAACGATCCAGTGCAGGAAGAACAAAGTCAAGAACAGCGCCCAACCGACTAGATTCAACTTGGATTCAGATAAGAACCGGTGCAAATATGTCAAAGTTAACATCACAAATAAAACTGTGCATCTACAATTAGATTCTGGATCAGACCTGTCCATCATTAACCTTAAAATATGGAAAAGGCTAAGGAAACCAATCATGTGGAAGACAAACAACTCAGCTCGAGCTGTGACAGGCGATAAAGTGGAATTTGAGGGAGAGCTCACACTTCCGGTGACCTCAAATAGTGTTACTAACAGAGTGAAAGTGTATGTACATAGGACATCCGAAAACTTGTTCGGTACTGACTGGATGGAGCGATTTGAATCTATGAATAAATTCTATCATAGGGTAGAAGACTCGTCTACAGAAACGCAACAACTGAAGGACGAGCTAAAAGAGGAATTTCCAGAAGTATTCTCACCTGGACTAGGAAAATGTACAGAGGCTATAGCAAGATTCGAACTAAAAGAAAACACTCTGCCCATTATCAAGAAAAAATGAAACGTCCCATTTGCAGCAACAGAGAAATGGAAAAAGAAAGCTTCAACAGAATCTACCAAAGATGGCAAAAAAACTGAAACTGCAAAGCCAGAAGCTAAAAAACCCGCGCCAAAAGAATTCCCCAAGCCAGCACAACCTAAGAAGGCTCAAGGGACCCCAACAGATGAAGCACTTCAACAATTTCTACACGTGTATAGGATTACACCCAACCCGAACACACCAACAGCAGTCTCACCTGCAGAAATAATGTTTGCACTGAAACAACCTCTTACCCAAACAGTCAAGGTCACTAGTGACCACTTGTGTACCCAGTAAACGTTTCAGATCAGGTGAAAGAGTGTTTTTCAAAAGTTATAAAGACAACACATCATTCTAGGAGGTGGGTACAATTACTAAGAGTTGGTGACATGGTATATATCATCCAAGGACCAACATATACCCACAAACATTATCAGAACCAACTAAGATGTTGATCAGTTGAAACCAGCGACAGTCCACCATTGGAAGATGAGCCGATAGATACTGTCTTCGAAACTTTTGATCTTGAACGTCCTCAGCCAACACCTAAACTACAGCGGTCATTCTGTAAGAGAATGTTTACCAAGCCATTGATGGTAACCCCTAAAAGGAAGAGGTACTGACAGCTTGTACGAACAAAAAACTTAGGAGGGAGGGGGGTGTTGGAGATGCCCCTCCATGGGATTAATGGACTATCTCATGACGTCACTTCCTCTGGTGACATCACTTCCGGTATCAAGTACCGGTGCCCGGAGTCTGAGTTTGGCACATGACCAAGTCAAACCCCCAACCGTTGAGGAAGGGTATTGATCCACCTGTTTTTGCCTGTAATATATGTGAATACATGTTTGTTCTTAAAAGTCCTGTGTTCCTTCGTTCTTATTACCATTTAATCCCATAACAATAACTTTGGAGGAATAGAAGCAAAACTAACTTTAGCGTAAACTCATTTTAAACATTTAATTTAAAATGTTTTTTTTAATATATATTTTGTTTTAATTTAAACTAGTATTTTAAGACAAGCTCAATATACATTAATATAAATTTATTACATTTAATGAGTGTGCGGGATAGAGAGTGTGTATATATGACTAACTGCTGGCATCCTTTTCCTTATTCGTAACACAAGAAATATCAGTCTACACAATTGACATAGGATCAACAACAGTCATATTTGCATAATGGAAAAACATTGGATGAAAAGAAATATTAACTGAAAGATAGTCAAACACCAATAAGCAATCATGAGGAGATTGATAAAAAATAATACAAATAAGCTTATAATCTGTTTTCATAATTTTTTTTTTTTTTTTTTCCAGTCGTCGGATGAATAGTCTAACTCTCCAACGACATACTCAACTCTTGGAAATCTTGGAGATGCCACAGTTAATGGACACATGTGTTAGAAATGGTTATTATGAAGAAGCTCTTGAATTAACAGCTCATGTCAAGAGACTGGAAAAGAAACATGTCAACATTCCAGTTATTTCTGTAAGTAAAATTAAAAACGGGAGAAAAACTCTGATATTAAAAATCCAAAACCTTCCAAGTTTAAGTTTAAAACATGCCAAAATAGTAAAATTTTCTTTCATTTAACTTGCGAGGTTTTGTTTATTTCTAAGGTTATTTGGATAAAATTTGAATGTTATAAAAATTTAATCTTTACTCTTTGTGCGACAATTCTTTCTCTTAAGTCATTTTTTTTTTTTCACGTCTTTTGAAAATATGTCACTATTTTCAATAATTAGTGCGTCTTTTTATCGTCCTTTTTAAAACAAATGTTATTTTCAAATTTGTTGTATGCAACACATTTGGTATTTATACGTCCAAATATTGTCATCTAAAAAAAGAGGATGCTTATCAGTTTTGTGGGCTTAACATAATGTTTAATGTTGTCTTTCACAAAACCGTTACAAGTTGAAAACTTTATTGGGTAAATAAAATCTTGTAAATTAATTAGTTTTCTTAATGAGTTTCATGTAGCTTCTATCCAACTTAAAGTGTTCACATAAAAACTTGCATACTACAGCTGTATGACGCATTAGCAAGGGTGGGGTACCCGGCGTTGCCCGGGTGTTTGGAAATGTGTGTGGTTTTAGGTAAATCAAAACACCCGGGCGTTTGTGTCTGGGGGTTAGGGTGAAATAAAAAAAAAGTTTTGGTAGGTAAGTATGAAGGATCAAACCCGAACCCTTGAGTCTAAGTTGGAAATTAAAGCGTGAAAAAAAATGTGCGACGTTAACCACTGGGTCACCACGAAATAGTAACTGAAACATGTTTGAATTTATTTAAGTATTAAAACTTGGTAGGTGCCCGTATTTAATAAGGTCAACTTTGACTGTGGGGCGGTATTTTATTTACTGCAGGACAGGATTGTTTATTTTGTTTTTGTTTCCTCAAGATGTTGTGGGGAAAACCTGCTCCCCATAAAAAGGGGATTGTCCAAATTGAATAGCAATTGTCTGATATAAGGAGAAACTCCACATTAATCAAAGCTAATTGGTTTCGGATGTTTCCGGAAAAATGCCGCCAGAATTAGTTTCGTTTTTATTATACGAAAAAGCTTAATGCACATGCGGCGATCGAAAAATGTTGAATATTTATCTTTTTAAAGTTGAGTAAATTAAATAGACAGGCGACCCCCGTTGTTAACTCGTAGATATTATGATTTAGACATGATATAAAAAGTTGTAAGAAGTGAGTCGACCGATCACTTCTCGGATAAAAGCCTTTCTCTGACATACACAAAAAGCGAACATACATACATTTTCGCTTTTATATTCATAGATTAAAAGTTGAACTGCTGGCTGTTACTAAACATTGAAATTCCTGCATAATATTTAAAATTTGACTTGTTTCACTTTTGTTATATTTTATAGTAGCTTAGAAGCACTTTGCAGCATTTATTGAAGTTTTGGGTTCGAATTTGTTGTGAGAGCATTTTGTATTTTTCAGTTGTGTTTATAAGCCAAAATATTTGTTGAGCAAAATATTACAATCTACATTTCAGCTAATTACTGATTCCATTCTCTAAAACAAGCAGTAAGATCAGTCCCAGTTAGTATTGTGATAGCTGTTATCGTTGCCAAAGGTTTTCTGTCTTTAGGGACCTGAAGTTCAAATAACAAAACAGATATTCTCAAAAGACATTTATTTAATCTATGTATTTAATAATGAAAATTCTATTTCAAACTTAAACATGACGAACCAATCTATGGATGTAGATGCATGTAAAGATAAGTTGTCCATCAATTGATGGTGAAACTTTTATTTAATGACTGGTGCTACCAGATCAGGCTATCTATTGGCTTCCTGAGACAAAATGCACCTACATTGTTTTTGTTTTCTATTCTATTTTGTAAAACTTCATTATGTTCTGTAAAAACAAAAACAACAACCCCCTTCCCCTCTCCTTTCCTTTTCCTTCCCTACTTACCAACCCCATCGCCCCCCCTTTTTTTTGCCCTGTTGGTAGGGTACTAGATTAAGCCGACTGCCCCCCTGCAGAGGGTAAAAATCCCTCAATGGGGCAACCAGTTAGCCGTGGGTTGCTACCCATAATGCCTTAGGACGTGATCCTGGTGATTGAGCTAATCTAGACCTGGGTGCATAAAATCTAGGCACTGCAACACATTACTTCAGCCCTTACTTTGGCTAGGCAGGCAGTCGGAGAGGCCCGATCTGACCAATCGGCCAGTCACGCCAAGCCCTAGCACTTACACCTAAAGTACCAACTACCACAACAAAGAATGAAACTTAAAAGTACTCCCATCTTTTTTTTTTTCTTCCCCCACTACAAAAAATAGGCAAACCAAGTAAGTGCTAGAAAGCGGTGGCAAGGGTCGATCAATTAGAAAGACCAGAACTCAACACTCCATCTGAGCAAATGTATTTTTGAGGACATATTGAACAGAAAATATAGTGCTTGAGAACTCCTTACCAAAAGAGTATATCCTCTATGTAGCCCCGACACGATCAAGGCGAATGGGTTTCCCCCTTACTATGCCCCAATTTTGGACTCCGAGGTGGGTAGGGAGCATGATTGATGAAAAATAAATCCCAAAATCCATGGCTGATAAAAACAAATGCATCCCCCTCAAAACCCTTAAAAGAAACCATTCCTCTGACTCTGACCTCTCAAGCTCAGATGAAGAACAAAAATTCAAAACTAGAAAAACCGTTCCAACTATAGACGAACGAAACTTCCCATGATTCTTGGTTCATGAATTAATAGAAAATAAAAAAAAAAATTGGAAATTTATCACCTTTCCTAATAGAAAAGACATTATCCACAAAAAGTAAACCAAAAATGATCAAAAAAACAAAAGATGGAAATCTACTAGTTGAGATAACCAATCTTAGAGATGCTCAATCTCTACTCAAAATGAAGAACTTCCATGAGTACAAGTGCAAAGTCTTTCCCCATAAAACACTAAACACTTCAAAAGGAGTAATTCGAAGTTATGAATTATCGCTAGCAACTGAAGAAGAAATAAAAACCGAATTAGAAAAACAAGGAGTAGTCAACCACATCCACATAAACATAAAAAGAAACAATAAAATAACCACCAACACATACATATTAACGTTTAACAAACCAACAATACCTAAAGAAATAAAAATTGGCTACTTAAATGTAAAAGTAGACCAATATATCCCATCCCCATTAAGATGTTTCCATTGCCAAAAATATGGACATCATAAAGAAGCCTGTAAAGGAATAAAAATATGTGGAAAATGCGGCAACAAAGAGCCTGACCACACCAAAGAAAAATGCATAAATGAGGTGAAATGCACTAACTGCAAAGAAGATCACCCGGTCTTCTCTAAAATATGCAAAACATATAAAAAAGAAAGAGAAATTAAAGAAGTAAAGTACAAAAAAAACACAACCTTTCCAGAAGCCAGAAAAATAGTTGAGACGTACATGAAAGACAACATATATGCCGAGACAACAAAAAAGACAACTAAACCATGTCAACATAATGAAATACACGATCAATATAGGGAACTGATAAACAAACTGATTACATTAAATATAAAAGAATGGCCAGAATTTCAAAATAGCCTAAAAGAAAAATACTCAAATCTGGGAAACAAAATAGAAATAACAAATCCAAACAAAGAAATAATATTCCATCCACAACAGAACCATTAAAAAAATTATCACAGAAACCAACAAAACAACCACCAGAAATTAATAGAAACATAAGCAATGATAAAACAGCAAATAAAGAACGTTCCAGAAAAGAAGAAAACCAAACAATAGACACTCAAAATAGATTCCAAATTCTAGAAAAAATGGAAACTGAAAACACCCTAGAAAAAAAAGAAACCAAACACAAGTAATCAAGAGGGAAAAAATGAAAAAGAAGCCAAAACAGCAACATCTCAAGCAAGATCCAGATCGACGTCCAGATCCAAACAAAAAAAAAGAAAGAACCCAGCAAAACACTTCATCAAAGACACAAACGATAAACCCTCTACTTCTAAAGAGATGGAAATAGAGGAAAACTAAACATCCTCATGGATAGAAATAAAACACAACAAATTATCCAATGGAATTGTCGTGGAATTAGATCTAACTATAATGAACTTCTTATACTTATCTCACCCTTCCTACAAAACAATAACCATTTCAAAACACCATACTATGAACAATACAACTATTTCCATAACACAGGCCTTCGTGCTAATGGAGGCACCTCAATTCTTGTAAGGAATAACATACCTCAAAGCAATTTCTCTGTCAAAATAAATCTCCAAGCAATTACAACTCCAGTCATATTACACAAAACAATCACAATCTGCTCAATATACCTCCCTCCTCATTAACCAATGAACTAGAAAATTTAATAAAACAACTACCTTCACCATTCATTCTTCTAGACTTTAACTGCCACAGTACGTTATGGGGATGCGAAGTCACAAACTCAAAAGGAAACAAAATTGAACAATTAATTAACAAAAATAACTTCTGCCTTCTCAATCAAAAAAATCCCACATACTTAAATCCAATAATGGATCAACTAGTGCCATTGATCTTACCATATGTGATCCATCAAGCTTCTTAGATTATACATGGAGCAAGAACCCTGTGGAAGTGATCACTTCCCTATTATAATCAATTACAATAACTCCATCCAAAACCACATACCCAGGTGGAACACAAACAAAGCCAACTGGGCCGAATTTAAAGAACTTTGTTCACTAAAACTAACAGAACATCAAATCCAAAAAATAGAAGAATTCACGGATGTACTCATAAAATAGCCAAAAAATACATACCCAAAAATTCTCCTCCTGGAAAAAAAAACAAACCCTGATTCAATCCAGAATGTAAAACAGCCATTAGACAGAGAAAGACAGCCTTAAGAAAATTTAAAAAACAACCCACAACGAACAACTTAATAGAATACAAACACCAAAGAGCTAAAACTTGAAAAACAATTGAAGAATGCAAAAGATCCTGCTGGCAACAATTTGTCAACAAAATCAACATCACCACTAAACCCAAAACCGCCTGGGAAATGATTAGGAAAATAACTGAAAGACATAATCCGAATCCAATCAAACACCTTCTCACAAATAAACAGAAAATAACTGATAAAAAAGATATTGCTAACACACTAGCTAAAACCTTTGCCGAAAATTCATCATCAAAACACTATAATAGACAATTTCAAATACTTAAGAAACATGAAGAAAAGTACAAAATAAACTTTAATTCCAAAAACCAAGAGCCTTACAATGAAATCTTCTCACTCGATGAACTAGAAACCGCCATAGAAAAATCCCATAACTCAGCTGTAGGACCAGTTGAAGTGCACTACAGCTTCCTTAAAGAAATTCCACTCGAATCACTAAAACTCCTCAAAATTTATAATAAAATATGGGAAACAAAAGATTTCCCAACTTCATGGAAAAACGCAACAATAATCCCAATACCCAAACTGGGAAAAGATACATCAAACCCAGAAAACTACAAACCAATAGCTCTCACAAGCTGCCTATGCAAAACGTTCGAAAGAATGATTAACTACCGTCTTATATGGTATCTAGATGACAACAAAATAATTTCTGAAATCCAGTGTGGATACCAAAAAAATCGAGGATGTATAGACCACATCACTAACCTCGAAAATTATATCAGAGAAGCTTTTATCAATAAGGAACACGTAACATCTGTTTTTTTTCAGTCTTGAGAAAGCATATGAAACTACCTGGAAACACGGTATCATAAAAGATCTCAACAACATCAGACTAAGAGGTAGATTATCTGAATTCATAAAAAACTTTCTAACAGACAGATCTTTCCAAGTTCGCATAGACTCAATTTTATCAGACCCACAAAATCAAGAAGGAGTGCCCCAAGGCAGCATATTATCAACAACTATCTTTAACATAAAAATCAATAACATTATAAAAGAACTCTCTTCTGATATACATAGGTCCTTATATGTAAATGACTGCTCAATCAGCTACAGATCTAAATACACTCACACTATTGAAAGAAAACTACAACATAACATAAATAAAATTAATAAACTGGGCAACTAAAAATGGTTTCAAATTCTCCAAAACTAAAACAAAATGCCTCCATTTCTGTAACCAACGCAAACTCCACCCTGACAGATTGAAGGCAAAAAAATTCCATTCGTAAATGAACACAAGCACCTGGGAATCATTTTTGACAAAAAACTAAATTTCATTCCACACATCAATCACATCAAAACCAAATGTAATAAAGCATGTTGTTATTAAAACAAATGAAGATGATGGGGACAAGTTAATTTTGTTTCCTATTGATCTGCAAAAGAATGATGATGATGATGATGATGTTAAAGTCTACAGAAATAGAAGGCAGTCTGATTTTTTTGTGGTGAACAATATGAAAGATTATCAAATCAACTATTGCTATTCCATGGAAAATACACCAAAAAGCTTTAACGAAGCAGTCAATTCAGAACATTGTGATGAATGGAAAATAACCATGAAAAAGAAATAGATGCTTTGACCAAAAATAATACTTATACGGTCGTACCTCTCCCAAAAGATAAACATGTTATTTCTACAAGATGGGTCTTTACAAAAAAGACTACAGCATCAGGCGTAGAACAGTACAAAGCTAGATTTTTTGCTAAAGGATATATATATATATATATATATATATACTAGCTGTACCCTGCCACGCATTGCAGTGGCTCAATTTGGTGTAATGGAAAAATTTAATAAAAAGAGAAAATGCATGGTTCTTATATTAGTACAGCAATCCACTGCAAAAAGTGAAAAAGAAGGCGAAAATGAAAAAAAATGGTACTCTTGCAGAATTTGATCTGGATCCTCGGGAGTTTCTGTAAATCATTCATGGTTTGGACTTGACCAACAATCAGTGGATGAAGCCGAACGTAGCAAAAATGTTGAAACGCTAAATGTTTTTTTTTTTTTTTTTTTTTTTTTTTTTTTTTACAAAAATGTGAGTTAGTAATTAATATTTGGTTGGGGGGGGGGGGTTACTATACACAGATTCGAAAAAGTCGTCCAAAAACAAATAAATGAAAGCAAAGGTAAGTTGCGTTTCTACCTAATTGGATAATTGTTTAGTATTTTTATGTAATGTAAAATGTTTAATCGGCTCAAAAAACAGAAATGGTCGTGGACTCTGTTGAATACGTTAAATTTGGAAAAGTAAGTTGAAAACTAAAAACTATACAAAACAGTGTCTGAAACTCACCGAATATATGTTACCATGACATAGGCTGGCATAATCGGTGGGTTTCTGACAATATTTTGTATAGTCTTTTTAGTTTTAACTCGCTTTCTCTAACTTAAAGTAATCAACAGTGTCCACCACCATTTGTAGCTTTCAAATACCCCGATAAACACTGTTTTTCGAGCCGACTAAACGTTACATTAAATGAAAAGGGTTTGTATTACTAAACACAGATACAAAGAAGTTGTCAAAAAATAAATATATAACAAATAAATGTTATCAAAGGCAAGAAAGGTAAATGTTCTACCTAACTGGATAAGATTTTAGTGTTTTTATGTAATGTATAATCGGTTCAAAAACATTCAATGTTTATCGGTATATCTGAAAAATACAAATGGCGGCAGACTGTATCGAACACGTTAAGTTTGGGGAAATTTTGGGAAAATGAGTTTAAACTAAAAAACTATACAAAATACTGTTAAGAACTCACTCAATATATGTTACCATGACGTAGGCTGGCATATAATCGGTGGTTTTAAACTTTTGCTCGATACAGGTGACGACTTTTAAAAGTCCCTTTTAGTGATTACCTGGTTTGAGGATATTTGTACACTAAAAAATGGATGCTATTTTTTTTTTCTTTTTTCTGTGTGTTTCTTGGCTAAAAAGTTTTTTTTGTTTGATTTCTTTTGCATGGTATTAACCCCTGAACTCTGGGACTATTTTCCATTTCACAAACGTAGCCTTTTGTAGTGAAGTAGAAAAACAAAAAATTAAAAAAAAATATATAAGACACAGCTGTTCTTTCAAAAAGGTCGAGCTCTTCAACGTCCAAAAATAATTCACCGTCACAGAAAGAATTCGCCGTCACTTCTTCCAACCGTCGCTTCACTCTCTGCGCTCTTCACCCTGCTTAAAAAAAGTACCGTTTATATGCTGTCCATTTCTCCACTTATGCAAATTGACTATCAACCAGAGCCATCTAGTTTTCCATTTCTCCAAACAGCCAATTTGCAAAGGGGGACAACTCAAACCACACGCCCCCTTGATCTACACGATTATCACATGTCAACCCATCACGTAGTCGCTCGACCAACATGGCGGCCGTCTCTCTCGCTGCGATTTGTGAACGTCGCTACTTGGCTCAACGTCGCTGTCTTCCTCTGATGACACCACTACCGGCTGCATATCAAGGATGTGTCGAGGGATGCCGTCGATAGATACATTGTTCAGGGACTGGACACTTGTCACAATGCCCCTCCTCCAGCATGTGGTACAGCAAGCATCAGGCGGTTTGATCCACACTTCCTCTCCCACTCGCACAGTCGCTCGCTTCTCGCCTTCCTCCGCGGGTACCTGTGCAGTTCGGGGATGCCGCCACTCGTACTTGAAGATTGCCCTCTGCGGCACTGACTCCACTTTTTGCCCTGACTTTGGAGCCATATTATACCAGAAGACAGCATCTGGCGGCGAAATCTGGCCCCTTTCAGCTATAGCCTTAATGGTCCTGTGATGCCGCTCCACAATTCCATTTCCGCCTGGTCTATATGCAGCCCTGAAATAGCACCGCACTCCCCACTTATCCAACACATTCTTCATGGCAGCTGAGCGAAAGGCAGTTCCATTGTCCATTAGCACTTCCGTCACTGGACCCCTCTCCAAAAACACCTCTTCCAAGACCTTTGCAATTTCACCTGCATTTTCTGCCTTGATTTCCCTCCAAATGGCTACTCTTCCTGGTCCACAGTCGACCATTGACAGATACGGCCTCTGTCGATAGTGCGTTACGTCTATCGCCAACCTGCTCCAGTTCTCTGCCACCTGAACCTCACCAGCTTCGTGTCTACTCGGCGCAGGGTTGATTGATTGACACCGGCTGCATCTCTCAACCACTGTCCTAACGGCCTCCTTTGTGATTCTGGGGTCCACCTTCCTGGCCGAGAACAAGGTTCTATCCACTCCAAAATGGTGCATGTCATGCAAATCCTTCAGAGTGTCTTCATTCAAACAACATATTGCAACAGCCGCCTCTTTCGGCGCCTTTAGCCAGGTCTTCCACACCCTCGTCATCACATCTGCTCTGTTCTTCGCTGAAGGAACGATAGTGACCCTAAGTTGAAGATCAAATTCCCTAATCAGCTCCCTTAACATCATCAATCGACGCTTTACTAGCATCTCGGCAGCACCTTTCGTCTTCACCCTGTAACTTCGGACTAGATCCAAGAGAACACAGTGGCTGAGTCAGTCCTCACCTCAACATTCTGTAGCCCCCATTTCAAGGCTAAGTTGATGCCCTTCATAACCGCATCCAGTTCCGCCATATTTATGTGAGCCACGTTGTCCTTCTTCCGCAACCAAGCAGCATCTTCTGCAGTAACATCACCTATCTCCACTGCTATACAGCTTGCATCACACCACACAACACCTTCTGCACTGTTGGGTACATGCCAAACACCTCTCACTGGATCCTCCCTCTTCACCTCTTCAATAATCTCTCTCATAATGTCCACAGTCTGTTTATCAACTCCATCCTCCCACTTCGCTCCACTAGCTAGCCTTTTGATATAACTACATGCAGTCCATAGCCATCCTGCAATAGGGTAATGGCCCACCAGTGTTCCGCATATTGAGAAGAGTTCTCCCCTGCTCAATTTTTCCGACACCTCCGGGATCTCATTTCCCTTCCAAAACACTAACCGTCCTATCTGGTCCTTTCTTAGTTGGAGCCCTAACACAGCTCCTCCCTCCAACGATTCCAGGCGTTTTGCAATTAGCCCAAAGCTGTTGAGGTGTTTTACTACGTCCTCCGCAGTTGTTACCGTCTCATCCACCAAAATATCATCAATGTAGGAACTGGTGGTTCTTCTGACTGCGTCCTCCTTGCTTAGCACCGTTTTGAGGATCACTGCCATGATTTTTGGTGCAGAATTCAGGCCAAAACCCAACCTAGTCAGGCAGTATGTTCGGCCCTTATATCTGACCAGTTGGTATTTCCAGAATTCCTGTGAAATGTGGATCTGTAGGTATGCAGATTTTAAATCCACAATCGTCGCAGCCTTCTGAATCTGCCTCCACTCTCACATGGTCTCTCCGCACACGTCCATCACATCGCCTCCCATGTGACACGCAACGTGTACGTTCAGCTCCCTGAAGTCCAGTACTGGCTGAACTTTTTGTTGTGTGGGCTGAACAACCGCCATTAACAGCAGCACACCTTCCATCTTCTCCGTCCATGGTCTTAAAATCCCCTCTGAGATCCATCGGTCCACCTCCTTCTCAAATTCAACTCTTGTGCCTCCTCGCAACGTATGCTCATAGCATTCCACTCTGTTGTTCAGTATGGGAGGTTCTCCCTTCCATGCCCACTTGACTGTCCATTTCTCACCATCAAAGTGTGCAGAGAAATCTTGGTCCTCTATCGTGCAACTTTTGTCTAACCCGGCCGTTCCTGTGACACCTTTTTCGAATTGCACACCTGCATCCCCTTGATGTCCTCCAAATCTCACGGAGTTCCTATATACCGTAACGCCCCCTAGTCGAGCAATTGCGTCCATCCCTAGCACCACATCGACACCCGTGACAATTTTGTTAATAAAAATCGCCTGGATTGTTAGTGACATCCCACGTACCATCAACCGAACGATACTTGTGCCATTGCACTTCACCTCTCTGCTGTCAACTGCCGTAATGCTGCTGGTTCCATTGCATGTGTCAACCATGTCTTTGGTGACAATTGTTGAAGTACAGCCCGTGTCGACAAGGGCTTTTGCACTTCGTCCATTTAGGGTCACCTCTACTTGTGGTGACATACCCTGAAGCGCCTTCATCGAATAAGTGGGGTAGCCACCGGCGCAGTGGCTTTCCCCCTGTTCGTTTCCCTGGGAACAGAATCTGCTGATGTGGCCGACTTCCCCACAGCGGTAACACGTTACTTCTGGCTTTGGCTCCCTGCACTCCCTCACCATATGGGGGCCTTGGCATCGGTAGCATCTGACAGAGAACCTGGGTCTCTGCCACAATCCTCTCTGCTTTTCGTCCTTCACAATTTCCTGCTGCAGTTTGTTTCGTTGAGCGACAGCTACGATTCCCTGCTCACTCTCTTTTTTCCTGGCCAGCACCCTAGCCTGTGTAATCAACTCCGCCACCTCCATAGTATTTACACCGGGCAGTTGCTGCAGAGCTATAGAAATATGGTCCGGGAAGCCATTGATAAAGGCCATCTTAACCATCTGTCGACGGCCTCCTCCATTGAATCCTGCTAGTCCCGTCAACCTCCTGATATTGTTGGCATAAACATCGACAGGCTCTCCGGTCCACACCATACGGCTTAGTTTGCCATATGCCACAAACGGTCCTTCGGTAAATGCTTCCTTCAACTTTTCCTCAATGGCGTCAACAGACAGTCGATCCTCCTCCCGCATCTCCAGATATAGGGTCAGAGCATCACCATCAAGATACAGCGGTATCAAGCTGGCTACATCCGCGATGTCCCGCAACTTAGCGACAAGTTTAACCTTGGTGAACCAGGTTATAACATCTCCCTCTCCAGAGAACGTCTTAAGCATTTCACTGCTGATCCTCTTTGCTTCCGTAGTTCCCGCCGAAATAGCTTGTAGTGAAGTAGAAAAAAAAGAAATTTAAAAAAAATATATAAGACACAGCTGTTCCTTCCAAAAGGTTGAGCTCTTCAACGTCCAAAAATAATTCACCGTCACAAAAAGAATTCGCCATCACTTCTTCCAACCGTCATTTCACTCTCTGCGCTCTTCCCCCTGCTTAAAAAAAAGTACCGTTTATATGCTGCCCATTTCTCCACTTATGCAAATTGACTATCAACCAGAGCCATCTAGTTTTCCATTTCTCCAAACAGCCAATTTGCAAAGGGGGACAACTCAAACCACACAGAGCCATCTAGTTTTCCATTTCTCCAAGCAGCCAATTTGCAAAGGGGGACAACTCAAACCACACCTTTGTTTATGCTATGCGTGAGCATAAACGAAAACTGTTGAATATGCATTCGCGTACCAAACTGCCTTGTCAAAAAACCTTTAAGCCAATAAACATGAAAATAAATGCCCCTTCCTCAGGTGGCCAGAAAGTGGGTGATCATTTTAAGTTAAATTTACATGGAAAAGTGATCACCCACTTTTCGAAAAAAAAATTTCTTCAGATCATGAAAACTATTTTGGTACTCCTTGGGCGTTAAGTTCCATGGCGACCCGCAGAATTATTTAATGGTCGTTCCCTTAGTACCCCACCTAGTCAAGGCTAACACATGCGCACGTAACATTTTTTATTTATTTACTTACGTGGTGGAGTTTCTATATTGATAGGTTTTTTGAAATTTTTTCACTGGATTATTATTGATTGAACACTAACCAAATTATGAAAAGAAATTGAAAAAAAAAAAAAAAAAATCATTTCAACATTTGAAAGGTGTACTCACTTTTTAGTTACCACGTTCTGGTAAATCGGTCACTCTTTTTTTCTTTTTTTTTTTCTAAATACGGAAGTGTCTTCGGGAGATATAAAATGGTCGCATGTTGACGAAGCAATGTATCGGGAGGCGTACGAGATGAAAAATTATTGGTAAATTTTTAGATTAGGTCCACCTCAATTTTCTTTTAAATGACGACTTGAAATGGTTTTCGACTATGCTGAATACGAAAATCGCATTGAAATTTTGCAGAAATAAGTAGTTATCAAGATATAAAAAGTTGTATTATGCATTGTAATCTTTGGCGGCCATCTTTTTTACGTGCGTGTATTTGTTTATGGCGCGTGTGCACGTAAAAAGATGGCCGCCGAAGAATACAATGCATAATACAACTATTTATTTCCGCAAAATTTTAATGCGATTTGCATGTTCAGCATACTCGGAAACCTATAAATGTCGTCATTGAAAGGAAAATTGTGGAGGTGGACCTAATCTAAAAAAATACCAAATTATTAAATATTTCTCCAGCATGTTAGTGAAATTTATAATACTTTAAAAAAAAATTTTTTAAAAACCCAAAAAAACTCACCTTTCATAAAAACAATTTAAAAAAAAAAAAAACCACAAACTGACTTTTAACTGAATAAGTAAAAAAAAAAAAAAAATTTTAAAAACTCGAAACTTTATTTTCATAAAAACAATAAAAACAAAGTCATGTTCAATCTATTTTTTTTTCTTTGAGAAACAAATATATTTCTGACTTACAAATGCGGTAGAGGCTCATATTATTTTTACTTTCTATGGTTTTGATATACCGCGTTTTTATTGGTTACAAAATGGGTGACTGATTTATCAGAACGTTGTAACTAAAAAGTGAGAACCACTTTCAAATGTCGAAATAATGATTTCGTTTTAATTTTTTTTTTTTAATAATCTGTTTAATTAGTGTCCAATTAATAATAATCCAGTGAAAAAAAAATTCCAAAAACCTATAAATATAGAAATTAAGCATGGGAGTGATGGTTGTACAACGTCGCCTTTCGCACTTTTACAAACATTATTTACGTTAACTCTTTTCATAAATAATTTTTTAAAAAAGTAACTAAACCATTTATTGATAATTTGTCACGTGTACAAACATTTATTTATTTACGTAGGCTTAACTCTTTTCATGAATAAGAAAAGTTTTACTCTTTAAGAATAATAAAAGGAAAAAGTTACTGAACATTTATAAAAGGACTTCTTTTCATGAAGGCCAGAGGAATAGTTGGCTGAAAAGACGTGAAACAACAATTAATAAAGATGAGAATAATAGTCCGCAATAAATAAAAATGGTGCTAATGCAGAGAGCGATCCACACTATTTTTTAAATCATATTTCCACGTTTAATTAAAGTTTTACGATACGCTTTTTTTTTTTTATTCAATTGTAATTGACAGAATAGGTACAAAACATCCTCCCTACCCATGTTAAGAATGACTTTTTAAATAATATTATTTCAGCACGGATCACTCTCTGCATGAGTATCATAAAAATTAATACAAATAATACTTATCTCAATAAGTGAAAGGCTAATTTCTACCGGAAATAAAATGGCGATAATCTCGCAGTTACGAAAAATATTTTTTATTTAATTTAATATTTTTATAATTCGCAATGTTAAATTATTTTAATAACATGCAAACATTCCTTGACTTTAAAAATAGAATTTCTGAAAATTTCAATTAAATTGGTAACGTAGAAATATGGTTTTATTCGCTTTTAACGAACCAAACATTACATTTTTATATATATATATATAGAGACTAGCTGTACCCTGCCACGCGTTGCTGTGGCTCAAATTGGCGCAATGGAAAAAGTTCCAAAATGAGAAAAAGCATGTTTCTTATAGGTTTAATTTTCCATTTTGCATGGGTACACAGTTTTTGTTGTTCCATTTTCTTAGCTGATATAGAGATTTTCCGGTTTGGGGACTCTTGAATACATAATATAAATTGTCCATGTGAAAAAACAGTCAGTGTGTAACTGTAAGGCCCACAATTGTAAAGATTGTTCCCTGTGCTTTGTTGATGACAAATGACAATAAAATTGGAAAGTTCAATTTCCTAAAGTGTAATGATGTATCCGGTGGAATCATAGGAATGCATGGAATGAAGATATATTCATCTGTGAAAGGTCCTGTTAAGATTGTTGTTTCTATGATATTGTTTGTTAATTTTTTTTTACTGCAAGTTATGCGCCATTGCAAAGCTTGGATTGGTTTATATTTCACAACATGATAATTAGTACACCAAATTTTAGTTGCAATACATGCGGTGGCATCCCTGGCAAATATAGCTGTTGGATAATTAACCACTTTATCTGCTTTCACAACAGTGTCGATGGATTTGTATTTGACTACCTCACTTGGAATTTTACATTGAATAATAGCGTTAACTTCATGGGCATCTTTGTATTGACCTGCAAGAATAGCTCATTCACTCAGTCAAATGGAATTCTTATAATTTGAATATCTGCAAAAACCTTTTAAACTAACTATTCTTTTGATGAAATAAAATTACAGAAATTACAGAAGTTAAAAGTCAAAGAATTTTGCCCTTAACTCTGATCAGCTGGCACTTTTTCGTACCCAATTTCCCATAAGTGATGCAAAAGTTTTTGTGTGGATCGAACAGTCTACAACTGGACACGCATATTTTGAGTTAAGTTTAATGTCTTCACATGGAACAAAAAAGTAGAGTATTTGAGGCAAGCATTTATTTCATCTGCTGGTGTTGATTGAAGAATAACAGGTAACATTTGTCTGAAATCTCCTGCAAGCAATATTACTGCATTCCCAAATGGTCTGAAATTGCCACGCAAATCTTGCAAGGATCGACCAAGAGCCTCAAGTGATTTTTTGCGTACCATTGTGCATTCATCCTAAACAATAAGTTTGTATTTTTTGCAATATTTTTCCCCATATTGGATGTTTTGGAGATGTCGAAGATGAGATTTTTGAAAAATTGAATGTTTTAAAGTAGAATAAATAATTCTTCTACTTGGCAGCAAGGTCGCAGGTATTCCTCATGCAGCTATGTCATTTTGTTACCAAATGGCTGCCAAAATCAATTTAATTAAAAGGTTTTACCAGTTACTTCTGGTGCTGTTCAAGGTAGCAGTAATTTCCAAATAACTTCTATTCTCACAGTCAGTAAATTAGGTGACTAAAATAGGATTTATCCATGTTTTGACAATGCCTTATTCACTGATTAGATTAGAGATGGACAGATAGAGAGGAAGATATATAGATAGAAAAGAGACAGTGAGAGGAAAATGGAGAAACAGAAGGAGATAGAGAGATAAAGGGATTGATAAACAGAGAGAGGGGGAGAGTTAGAAACAGAGAGGGATGAAACTGAGGAAAGGAGAGATAAAGGAAGTTAGAGAGAGAAAGGGGCTCAAAGAGAGATGGAGAGGGTGATATAGAGAGAAAGATAGATTGAGAGAGGGAAAGGGAGAGATGGATAGAGAGAGATATTGAGAGAGGGGGAGAGAAACAGAAGGTGAACTACACTTCACCGTTTGTTTCCTCGTTCAGTAGAGAAGAAATCTTTCGAGACTGAGGCAATTTTAATGTTTTGTTATTATCCAGAGTACCCCTTTTTTTTTGGGGGGGGGGGGTGATTTTCCTCGCATTAGAAACCGACCGAGTTATCTGTACTTTCACTTAACAAATTAATAAAAGAAAAACATATTGTAAAATTTGAATTTAACAGGAAAATACTATTTTAAAAAATAGCACGGTAACATAAGTGCATAAGTGCCACTTTAGGTACTCCTTGGGCGTTGAGTTCCATGGCGACCAGCATAATTATTTAATGGTCGCTCCTTTAGCCCCCCCCCCCAGTCAAGGCTAATGCATGTGCACGTAACATTTTTTTTATTTACTGACGTTGGCTTAGTAACTAAACAATTTATTGATAATTTCGTAACCCTTAAATGCATGCCGGAAGATTTAAATTGGTTCATTATTGTTGTAATGAAAACAAAAAAAGTTTCATTCAACACAAAACCGAAAACACATATTAATGATAAATGATTTATTATTCTATTCATTGAAATTTATTAATTTTTAAATAAAAAAGTAAAAAAAAAAAAAGTTAATAAAAAAATGTGCGCATAAACAACTTGTTTTTTTTTAGATTAGGTCCACCTTATAATCACCCCCCCCCCCCAACCTCCTCATCTTAAGAACAGCTTCCGGAATAAACACCACTTTTGGAGGGGGGGGGGGGGGCTATTTGCAAAATTTAACTGATATTTGTTGTCAGCATACTCACCCGAAAATACTATTAAAAAAAAAAAAGGAGGGGTTCAGTGCCCGTGGCAGAGAAGTAGATTTATTTATCAATAAAAGTTGCGGAGAAGTAAATTTATTTATCAATAAAAGTCGTCATTTAAAAAAGAAAATTGTGGAGGTGGACCTAAATGTTTTGTTTTCGCACTATTCAACAATTTGTTCATCCGCGCATGTAAATTAAAAACATATTTGTAAAAGTGAGAAGCTATCAGTAAATGATTTAGTTTTTTTTTTTTTTAAATTTATTTATTTATTTTTTTTTTTTACATTAGGCCCACGTCCACAAATGTTAAGAACGGCTTTCAGAATGAACACCCCCAACCTCTCCATGTTAACAACGGATTTCGGAAAAACACCATGGGGGGGGGGGGATATTTTAAAAAAAAAAGTCGATAAAAGTCGTCATTTAAAAAGAAATTTAAAATCAAATGTTTGTAAAAGTGAGAAATTATTAATAAATGTTTAGTAACATTTTTCGGTGCTAATGCAGAGAGTGACCCGCGCTATTTTTTTAAATCGTGTTTTTTTTTTTTAATCAATTGCAAGGTTAAAGTACAGAATAGGTACAAAACACCCTCCCCTCCCCATGTTAAGAATGGCTTTTTAAATAATAACATTATTTCAGCATGGATCACTCTCTGCATGAGTACCCATTTTTCTTTTAATATTCATAAAAAGCAAAACTTTTTTCAAAATAAATAAATAAATGTTTGTAAATGTGACAAATAATCGTTTAGTTACGGCAACGTCAGTAAATAAAATATGTTACGTGAAGGGTGAGGTGGGAGACTAAGGGAGCGACTACTGGTCGCCATGGAACTCAACGCCCAAGGAGTACCAAAATGTAATTTTTTTTGTCAAATAAATAAATTTCAAGCAATTTTTGCAATAAATAATAGATAGCAACTTCGTTAATTTTACGACTCGCCCCAGCATATTATAAACACCCTAACTTCCCCATGTTAAGAACGGCTTTCGAGGTTTATGGAAGGGTGTTTTGTTTTGTTTTTTAACATGGGGGGGGGTTATAATACGTTGAGGCATGTCGTAAAAATGAAACAGTTTAGAAAAAGTTAAAACACACTTTTTTATGTAAACAATACCGTGAAAATAAACTAAACAATTAAAACGTAATGTTTCATGAGTGAAAAGCCTTAACATAAATAAAATTTTAAAAAATTGGTAAGTACATAAATGAATTTAAATTTTTAAAATATGGGATTATTATTATTTTTTTTTTGTGTGTGTGTGTGTGTGTGTGTGTGTTAATGCAGAGAGTGATCCGCGCTATTTTTTAAAAATCGTTTTCCACGTTTAATTAAAGTTTTATATGTTTTTATTCAATTGTAAGGTTAAAGTACAGAATAGGTACAAAACACCCTCCCTTCCCCATGTTAAGAATGGCTTTTTAAATAATAACGTCATTATTTCAGCACGGATCACTCTCTGCATGAGTAAGGTTTTTTTTTGGTTTTTTTTTACTTATCGAGTTAACAGAAAATGAAATCTTTCGTCAATTCGTGGCTTTGAAATGAATCGAACCGGAAGTTCAGTTTTACAGCAGAACAGATTCGCAGTAACGGTTAAAAAAATATATTTATTTTATTTTATATTTTAATAATTCGCGAGGTAAATTTATTTCAATAACATAAAAACATACCTCGACTCTAAAGATAGGTTGTCTGAAAATTTCAAATAAATTGGTAACGTAGAAATAGGGTTTTATTAATTTAGAACGAACCAACATTTACATTTTTATATATAGAGATTATCTGTATATATATATTATCTGTGTGTGTATATATATGTATATATATATATATATATATATTATATGTATATATATATTATATGTATATATATATTATGTATATGTATATATATATTATGTATATGTATATATATATTATGTATATGTATATATATATTATGTATATGTATATGTATATATATATTATGTATATATATATATATATTATCTGTATATATATATATATTATCTGTATATATATATATATTATCTGTATATATATATATTATCTGTATATATATATATTATCTGTATATATATATATTATCTGTATATATATATTATCTGTATATATATATATATTATCTGTATATATATATATATTATCTGTATATATATATATTATCTGTGTATATATATATATATTATCTGTGTATATATATATATTATCTGTATATATATATATATATATATATATATTATCTGTATATATAAATATTATCTGTATATATAAATATTATCTGTATATATAAATATTATCTGTATATATAAATATTATCTGTATATATAAATATTATCTGTATATATATATATTATCTGTATATATATATATATTATCTGTATATATATATATATTATCTGTATATATATATATATTATCTGTATATATATATTATCTGTATATATATATTATCTGTATATATATATAAAATCTGTATATATATATATATTATCTGTATATATATATATATATTATCAGTATATATATATATATATATTATCTGTATATATATATATATATTATCTGTATATATATATATATATTATCTGTATATATATATATATATATATATTATCTGTATATATATATATATTATCTGTATATATATATTATCTGTATATATATATATATTATCTGTATATATATATTATCTGTATATATATATATATATTATCTGTATATATATATATATATTATCTGTATATATATATATATATATATTATCTGTATATATATATATATTATCTGTATATATATATATATTATCTGTATATATATATATATTATCTGTATATATATATATTATCTGTATATATATATATATATTATCTGTATATATATATATTATCTGTATGTATATATATATATTATCTGTATATATATATATATATTATCTGTATATATATATATATTATCTGTATATATAGATATTATCTGTATATATATATATTATCTGTATATATATATATATTATCTGTATATATATATATTATCTGTATATATATATATATTATCTGTATATATATATATATATTATCTGTATATATATATATATATATATTATCTGTATATATATATATATATATATATATATATATATATTATCTGTATATATATATATTATCTGTATATATATATATTATCTGCATATATATATATATATATATTATCTGTATATATATATATTATCTGCATATATATATATATATATATTATCTGTATATATATATATTATCTGTATATATATATATATTATCTGTGTATATATATATATTATCTGTATATATATATATTATCTGTATATATATATATATATATATATATATATATATTATCTGTGTATATATATATATTATCTGTGTTTTTATATATATATATATATTATCAGTGTGTGTATATATATATATTATCAGTGTGTGTATATATATATATTATCTGTGTGTATATATATATATATTATCTGTGTATATATATATTATCTGTGTATATATATATATATTATCTGTGTGTATATATATATGTATATATATATATATTATCTGTGTATATATATATATATTATCTGTGTATATATATATATATTATCTGTGTGTATATATATATGTATATATATATATTTTATCTGTGTGTATATATATATGTGTATATATATATATTATCTGTATATATATATATATTATCTGTATATATATATATATTATCTGTATATATATATATTATCTGTATATATATATATTATCTGTATATATATATATATATTATCTGTATATATATATATTATCTGTATGTATATATATATATTATCTGTATATATATATATATATTATCTGTATATATATATATATTATCTGTATATATAGATATTATCTGTATATATATATATTATCTGTATATATATATATTATCTGTATATATATATATTATCTGTATATATATATATATTATCTGTATATATATATATATATTATCTGTATATATATATATATATTATCTGTATATATATATATATATATATATATATATATATATATATTATCTGTATATATATATATTATCTGTATATATATATATTATCTGCATATATATATATATATATATATTATCTGTATATATATATATTATCTGTATATATATATATATTATCTGTGTATATATATATATTATCTGTATATATATATATTATCTGTATATATATATATATATATATATATATATTATCTGTGTATATATATATATTATCTGTGTTTTTATATATATATATATATTATCAGTGTGTGTATATATATATATTATCAGTGTGTGTATATATATATATTATCTGTGTGTATATATATATATATTATCTGTGTATATATATATTATCTGTGTATATATATATATATTATCTGTGTGTATATATATATGTATATATATATATTTTATCTGTGTGTATATATATATGTGTATATATATATATTATCTGTGTGTATATATATATGTATATATATATATTATCTGTGTGTATATATATGTATATATATATATATATATTATCTGTGTATATATATATGTATATATATATATTATCTGTGTATATATATATGTATATATATATTATCTGTGTGTATATATATATATTATCTGTGTATATATATATGTATATATATATTATCTGTGTATATATATATATATATATATATATATATATATATTATCTGTGTATATAGATATATATTTCTTATCTGTATATCTGTGTATATAGATATATATTTCTTATCTGTATGTGTGTATATATATATATTATCTGTGTATATAGATATATATTTCTTATCTGTGTGTGTATATATATATATGTATATATATATTATCTGTGTAAATATATATATATTATCTGTTTATATAGATATATATTTCTTATCTGTGTACATATATATATATATATATATATATTATCTGTGTGTATGTATATATATTATCTGTGTGTGTGTATATATGTTGTGTGTGTGTAAATATATATATATATATTATCTGTGTGTTCATGTACATGTATATATTATCTGTGTGTGTATATATATATATATATATGTTATCTGTGTATATATATATATATATTATGTGTGTGTATATATCTTATCTGTGTGTATATATATATTATGTGTGTGTATATATGTTATCTGTGTGTATATATATTATATATGTGTGTATATATGTTATCTGTGTGTATATATATTATGTGAGTATATATATATTAGCTGTGTGTATATATATATTATCTGTGTGTATGTATGTATATATATTTGTTTGTATGTGTATATATATATTATCTGTGTGTATGTGTATATATATATATTATCTGTGTGTGTGTGTGTATATATATGTTATCTGTGTGAATATATATATATATATATATATATATATATATATATATATATATATATATATATATATATATATATATATATTATGGCTGTTTATATATATATTATGGCTGTTTATATATATTATGTGTGTATATATATATGATCTGTGTGTATATATGTAAATATATATATATATATATATATATTATCTGTGTGTATGTATATATATATTATCTGTGTGTGTATGTATATATATATATATATTATCTTTGTGTGTATATATATATATGTGTGTATGTGTTTATATATATATATATTATCTGTGTGTGTATATATATATGTGTATGTATTTATGTATATATATTATCTGTGTGTATATATATATTTGTGTATGTATATATATATATATATTATCTGTGTGTATATATATATATTATCTGTGTGTATATATATATATTATCTGTGTGTATATATATATTATCTTTGTGTGTATGTATATATATATATTATCTGTGTGTATATATATATATTATATGTATATATATATATATATATATATATATATATATTATATGTGTATATATATATATTTATATATATTATCTGTGTGTGTATATATATATATATATTATCTGTGTGTATATATATATATGTATATATTATCTGTGTGTATATATATGTCTATATATTATCTGTGTATGTGCATATATATGTCTATATATTATCTGTGTGTGTATATATTTATATTATCTGTGTGTGTATATATTTATATTATCGGTGTGTGTGTATGTATACATATATTATCTGTGGCTGTATATATACATATATTAACTGTGTGTGTATATATATATATATTATCTGTGTGTATATATATATGTTATCTGTGTATATATATATATATATATATATAATCCTTGTGTGTGCATATATATATATTATCTGTGTGTGTGTGTATGTATATATATATATATATATATATATATATATATATATATTATCTGTATGTATATATATATATTTATATTATCTGTATGTATATATATATATTTATATTATCTGTATGTATATATATATATTTATATTATCTGTATGTATATATATATATTTATATTATCTGTATGTATATATATATATTTATATTATCTGTATGCATATATACATATATATTTATATTATCTGTATCTATATATATATATATATATATATATTTATATTATCTGTATGTATATATATATATTTATATTATCTGTGTGTATATATATATATATTATCTGTGTGTATATATATATATATTATCTGTGTGTATATATATATATTATCTGTGTGTATATATATATATTATCTGTGTGTGTATATATATATATTTATATTATCTGTGTGTATATATATATTTAAATTATCTGTCTGTATATATATATTTATATTATCTGTGTGTATATATATATTTAAATTATCTGTGTGTATATATATATTTATATTATCTGTGTGTGTATATATATATTTATATTATCTGTGTGTGTGTATATATATATTATATTATCTGTGTGTATATATATATCTGTACATAATCTGTGTGTGTATATATATATATGTACATAATCTGTGTGTGTATATATATATATTATCTGTGTGTATATAATATCTGTATATATATATGTATATTATCTGTGTATATATAGTGTCTGTATATATATATATATTATCTGTGTGTACATATTATCTGTATATATATATGTATATTATCTGTGTGTACATATTATCTGTATATATATATATGTATATTATCTGTGTGTATATATTATCTGTATATATATATGTATATTATCTGTATATATATATATATATATATATTCTCTGTATATATATATGTTATCTGTGTGTATATATATCAGTATATATATATATACAGATAGTATATATATATATATATATACAATCTGTATATATATATATATACAATCTGTATATATATATATATACAATCTGTATATATATATATACAATCTGTATATATATATATACAATCTGTATATATATACAATCTGTATATATATATATACAATCTGTATATATATATATATATACAATCTGTATATATATATATACAATCTGTATATATATATATACTATCTGTATATATATATACTATCTGTATATATATATACTATCTGTATATATATATATATACGATCTGTATATATATATATATATACTATCTGTATATATATACTATCTGTATATATATATATATATACTATCTGTATATATATATATACTATCTGTATATATATATATATACTGTCTGTATATATATATATACTATCTGTATATATATACTATCTGTGTATATATATATACTATCTGTATATATATATATACTATCTGTATGTATACTATCTGTATATATATATATATATACTATCTGTATATATATACTATCTGTATATATATATATATATATATACTATCTGTATATATATACTATCTGTATATATATATATATATATATACTATCTGTATATATATACTATCTGTATATATCTGTATATATATATATATATATACTATCTGTATATATATACTATCTGTATATATCTGTATATATATATGTACTATCTGTATATATATATGTACTATCTGTATATATATATGTACTATCTGTATATATATATGTACTATCTGTATATATATATGTACTATCTGTATATATGTACTATCTGTATATATATATGTACTATCTGTATATATATATATGTACTATCTGTATATATATATATATATGTACTATCTGTATATATATATATATATATGTACTATCTGTATATATATATATATATTTGTACTATCTGTATATATATATATTTGTACTATCTGTATATATATATATGTACTATCTGTATGTATATATATATATGTACTATCTGTGTATATATATATGTACTATCTGTATGTATATATATATGTACTATCTGTATGTATATATATATGTACTATCTGTATGTATATATATATATATGTACTATCTGTATATATATACGTACTATCTGTATATATATATGTACTATCTGTATATATATCTATATATATATATATATATTATCTGTATATATATATTATCTGTATATATATATTATCTGTATATATATACTATCTGTATATATATATACTATCTGTATATATATACTATATATATACTATATATATATATATATATATACTATCTGTATATATATACTATATATATATATATATATATACTATCTGTATATATATATATATATATACTATCTGTATATATATATATATACTATCTGTATATACTATCTGTATATATATACTGTCTGTATATATATATATATATATACTATCTGTATATATATACTATCTGTATATATATATATATACTATCTGTATATATATATACTATCTGTATATATATAATTACTATCTGTATATATATACTATCTGTATATATATATACTATCTGTATATATATATACTATCTGTGTGTATATATATATACTATCTGTGTATATATATACTGTCTGTATATATATATACTATCTGTATATATATATACTATCTGTATATATATATATATATATACTATCTGTATATATATATATATACTATCTGTATATATATGTATATATATACGATCTATGTATATATATACTATCTGTATATATATATATATACTATCTGTATATATATGTATATATATACGATCTATGTATATATATACTATCTGTATATATATATATACTATCTGTATATATATATATGTATATATATACTATCTATGTATATATATACTATCTATGTATATATATACTATCTATGTATATATATACTATCTATGTATATATATATACTATCTATGTATATATATACTGTCTATGTATATATATACTATCTGTGTATATATATATACTATCTGTGTATATATATATACTATCTGGGTATATATATATACTATCTGTATATATATATATATACTATCTGTATATATATATACTATCTGTATATATTTATATACTTTCTGTATATATGTATATACTATCGCATATATATATGTATATACTATCTGTATATATATATACTATCTGTATATATATATATATATATATATATATATATATACTATCTGTATATATATATATATACTATCTCTATATATATATACTATCTGTATATATATATATATACTATCTCTATATATATATACTATCTGTATATATATATATACTATCTCTATATATATATACTATCTGTACATATATATATATATACTATCTGTATATATATACTATCTGTACATATATATATATACTATCTGTACATATATATATACTATCTGTACATATATATATATATATACTATCTGTATATATATATACTATCTGTATATATATATATATATATATATACTATCTGTACATATATATATACAGATAGTATATATATACTATCTGTATATATATATATATACAGATAGTATATATATATATACAGATTGTATATATATATACAGATTGTATATATATATACAGATTGTATATATATATACAGATTGTATATATATACTATCTGTATATATATATATACTATCTGTATATATATATATATACAGATAGTATATATACTATCTGTATATATATATACTATCTGTATATATATATATATATATATATATATATATATCTGTATATATATATATACTATCTGTATATATATATATATATATATACACTATCTGTATATATATATATATATATATATATATATATATACTATCTGTATATATATATATATACTATCTGTATATATATACTATCTGTATATATATATACTATCTGTATATATTTATATACTATCTGTGTGTGTGTGTATATATATATACTATCTGTATATATTTATATACTATCTGTGTGTGTGTGTATATATATATACTATCTGTGTATATATATATATACTATCTGTGTGTATATATATATATATAATATCTGTGTATATGTATATGTGTGTGTGTATATATATATATTATCTGCGTATATGTATATGTATATATATAATATCTGTGTATATGTATATATATATATATAATATCTGTGTATATGTATATATATATATATATAATATCTGTGTATATGTATATATATATATATATATCTGTGTATATGTATATATATATATATAATATCTGTGTATATGTATATATATATATATCTGTGTATATGTATATGTATATATATATAATATCTGCGTATATGTATATATATATATATATATATATATATATATATAAAATATCTGTGTATATGTATATATATATAATATCTGTGTATATGTATATATATATATATAATATCTGTGTATATGTATATATATATATAATATCTGTGTATATGTATATATATATATAATATCTGTATGTATATATATAATATCTGTGTGTATATATATAATATCTGTGTGTATATATATAATATCTGTGTGTATATATATAATATCTGTGTGTATATATATAATATCTTTGTGTATATATATAATATCTGTGTGTATATATATAATATCTGTGTATATATAATATCTGTGTATATATATATAATATCTGTGTATATATATATAATATCTGTGTAAATATAATATCTGTATATATATATATAATATCTGTGTGTGTATATATATATATATATATATATATATATAACATCCGTGTGTATATATATATAATATCTGTGTATATGTATTTATATATATATAATATCTGTGTATATCTATATATATATATATATAATATCTGTGTATATGTATATATATATATAATATCTGTGTATATGTATATATATAATATCTGTGTATATGTATATATATATATAATATCTGTGTATATGTATATATATATATATATCTGTGTATATGTATATATATAATATCTGTGTATATGTATATATATAATATCTGTGTATATGTATATATATATAATATCTGTGTATATGTATATATATATATATACTATCTGTATATATATATATATATATATATATACTATCTGTATATATATATACTATCTGTATATATATATACTATCTGTATATATATATATATATACTATCTGTATATATATATATACTGTCTGTATATATATATATATATACTATATGTATATATATATTATCTGTGTGTATATATATACTATCTGTATATATATATACTATCTGTATATATATATATATACTATCTGTATGTATACTATCTGTATATGTATATATATACGATCTGTATGTATACTATCTGTATATATATATATATACTATCTGTATATATATACTATCTGTATATATCTGTATATATATATATACTATCTGTATATATATATATGTACTATCTGTATATATATATGTACTATCTGTATATATATATGTACTATCTGTATATATATATGTACTATCTGTATATATATATATATATATGTACTATCTGTATATATATATATGTACTATCTGTATATATATATATATATTTGTACTATCTGTATGTATATATATGTACTATCTGTATATATATATGTACTATCTGTATATATATATACTATCTGTATATATATGTATGTACTATCTGTATATATATATACTATCTGTATATATATGTATGTACTATCTGTATATATATATATATATGTACTATCTGTATATATATATATGTACTATCTGTATGTATATATATGTACTATCTGTATATATATATATATGTACTATCTGTATATATATATATGTACTATCTGTATGTATATATATGTACTATCTGTATATATATATATATGTACTATCTGTATATATATATATATATATATACGTACTATCTGTATATATATATGTACTATCTGTATATATATCTATATATATACAATCTGTGTATATATATATATATATTATCTGTATATATATATTATCTGTATATATATATACTATCTGTATATATATACTATCTGTATATATATATATTATCTGTATATATATACTATCTGTATATATATATTATCTGTATATATATATTATCTG
This sequence comes from Euprymna scolopes, assembly GCF_053919585.1. Classification (NCBI taxonomy): domain Eukaryota; kingdom Metazoa; phylum Mollusca; class Cephalopoda; order Sepiida; family Sepiolidae; genus Euprymna; species Euprymna scolopes. Next base: position 109,920,702 of record NC_136487.1, on the reverse strand, counting down.
TATATATATACTATCTGTATATATATATACTATCTGTATATATATACTATCTGTATATATAAATACAATCTGTATATATATACTATCTGTATATATATATATATATACTATCTGTATATATATGTATATATATACGATCTATGTATATATATACTATCTGTATATATATATATATATATATACTATCTGTATATATATGTATATATATACTATCTATGTATATATATATACTATCTATGTATATATATACTATCTATGTATATATATACTATCTATGTATATATATACTATCTATGTATATATATACTATCTATGTATATATATACTATCTGTGTATATATATATACTATCTGTGTATATATATATACTATCTGGGTATATATATATACTATCTGTGTATATATATACACTATCTGGGTATATATATATATACTATCTGTGTATATATATACACTATCTGTATATATATATATACTATCTGTATATATATATACTATCTGTATATATTTATATACTTTCTGTATATATGTATATACTATCGCATATATATATGTATATACTATCTGTATATATATATACTATCTGTGTATATATATATATATATATATATATATATATATATATACTATCTGTATATATATATATACTATCTGTATATATATATATATACTATCTGTATATATATATATATACTATCTCTATATATATATATACTATCTGTACATATATATATATACTATCTGTACATATATATACTATCTGTACATATATATATATATACTATCTGTATATATATATACTATCTGTATATATATATATACTATCTGTACATATATATATACTATCTGTATATATATACTATCAGTATATATATATATACAGATAGTATATATATACAATCTGTATATATATATACAATCTATATATATATATATACTATATGTATATATATATACTATATGTATATATATATACTATCTGTATATATATATATACTATCTGTATATATATATATACTATCTGTATATATATATATACTATCTGTATATATATATACTATCTGTATATATATTTATACTATCTGTATATATATATATATTTATACTATCTGTATATATATATATATATACACTATCTGTATATATATATATATATATATATACTATCTGTATATATATATATACTATCTGTATATATATACTATCTGTAATTATATATATACTATCTGTATATATATATATACTATCTGTATATATATATACTATCTGTATATATTTATATACTATCTGTGTGTGTATATATATATACTATCTGTGTGTATATATATATATATATATCTGTGTATATGTATATGTGTGTGTGTATATATATATATATTATCTGCGTATATGTATATGTATATATATAATATCTGTGTATATGTATATATATATAATATCTGTGTATATGTATATATATATATATAATATCTGTGTGTATGTATATATATATATATATATAATATCTGTGTATATGTATATATATATATATAATATCTGTGTATATGTATATATATATAATATCTGTGTATATGTATATGTATATATATATATAATATCTGCGTATATGTATATATATATATATAAAATATCTGTGTATATATGTATATAATATCTGTGTATATGTATATATATATATAATATCTGTGTATATGTATATATATATAATATCTGTGTGTATATATATAATATCTGTGTGTATATATATAATATCTGTGTGTATATATATAATATCTGTGTGTATATATATAATATCTTTGTGTATATATATAATATCTGTGTATATATATATAATATCTGTGTATATATAATATCTGTATATATATATAATATCTGTGTGTATATATATATATATATATAACATCTGTGTGTGTATATATATATAATATCTGTGTATATGTATTTATATATATATAATATCTGTGTATATGTATATATATATATAATATCTGTGTATATGTATATATATATATAATATCTGTGTATATGTATATATATATATAATATCTGTGTATATGTATATATATATATAATATCTGTGTATATGTATATATATATATAATATCTGTGTATATGTATATATATATAATATCTGTGTATATGTATATATATATATAATATCTGTGTATATGTATATATATATATAATATCTGTGTATATGTATATATATATAATATCTGTGTATATGTATATATATATATAATATCTGTGTATATGTATATATATATAATATCTGTGTATATGTATATATATATATAATATCTCTGTATATGTATATATATATAATATCTGTGTATATGTGTATATATATATATATAATATCTGTGTATATGTATATATATATATAATATCTGTGTATATGTATATATATATATATAATATCTGTGTATATGTATATATATATAATATCTGTGTATATGTATATATATATAATATCTTTGTATATGTATATATATATAATATCTTTGTATATGTATATATATAATATCTGTGTATATGTATATATATATATATAATATCTGTGTGTATATATATAATATCTGTGTATATGTATATATATAATATCTGTGTATATGTATATATATATAATATCTGTATATATATATATATATATATATATGTGTATATATATATAATATCTGTGTGTATATATATCTCTGTGTGTATATATATATAATATCTGTGTGTATATATATCTCTGTGTGTATATATATATATCTGTGTATGTATATATATGTATATATATATCTGTGTATATATATATATATATCTGTATATATATATATATATATATAATATCTGTATATATATATATAATATCTGTATATATATATATAATATCTGTATATATATATATATAATATCTGTATATATATATAATATCTGTATATATATATATATAATATCTGTATATATATATATATAATATCTGTATATATATATATAATATCTGTATATATATATATATCTGTATATATATATATATAATATCTGTATATATATATATATATATAATATCTGTATATATATATATATAATATCTGTGTATATATATATATATAATATCTGTGTGTATGTATATATATATATAATATCTTTATATATATATGTATGTAATATCTGTGTACATATATATATATATATATATATATACATAAAGATAATATATATATATATATATACATAAAGATAATATATATATATATACATAAAGATAATATATATATATATATACATAAAGATAATATATATATATACATACATAAAGATAATATATATATATACATAAAGATAATATATATATATACATAAAGATAATACATATATATATACATAAAGATAATATATATATATATATATATATACAGATAATATATATGTGTGTATATATATATATATATATCTCTGTGTGTATATATATATATATATAATATAAAAGTGTGTATATATAGAATATCTGTGTATATATAATGTCTTTATATATATGTATTGTGTGTATATATATATATATATATTGTGTGTATATATATATATTGTGTATATATATGTATATATATATATGATCTGTGTATGTATATATATATATTATCTGTGTATGTATATATATTATCAATGTGTATATATATATATGTATATATATATTATCTGTGTATGTAATAATATATATTATCTGTGTATGTATATATATTATCAATGTGTATATATATATATATATGTATATATATATATTATCTGTGTATGTAATAATATATATTATCTGTGTATGTATATATATTATCAATGTGTATATATATATATATATATATATATATATATATTATCTGTGTATGTAATAATATATATTATCTGTGTATGTAATAATATATATTATCTGTGTATGTAATAATATATATTATCTGTGTATGTAATAATATATATTATCTGTGTATGTAATAATATATATTATCTGTGTATGTAATAATATATATTATCTGTGTATGTAATAATATATATTATCTGTGTATGTAATAATATATATTATCTGTGTATGTATATATATATATATATTATCTGTGTATGTATATATATATATATTATCTGTGTATGTATATATATATATATTATCTGTGTATGTATGTATGTATATATATTATCTGTGTATGTAATAATATATATTATCTGTGTAAGTATATATATATTATCTGTGTATGTATATATATATATTATCTGTGTATGTATATATATATATTATCTGTGTATGTATATATATATATATATTATCTGTGTATGTATATATATATTATCTGTGTATGTATAT